>NC_073744.1:103499765-103707265 GCF_029784135.1 Toxorhynchites rutilus septentrionalis
TCCAAATGAATAAATAATTCTTATGTTCATTATATGCGGTGTAGATTTTTGACAATACCAAGAGAATCAAAATTTCTATAAGTTTGTTTCGATTGGTTTTAATTACATTTTTTTTTGTTTTTACTCGGATTCGCACGCTCGCGTTCCTAAAATTGGACGTTAACCCCTTAGGGTATTATTTAATACGTCACACATCAAGTGATTTCAGTACTCTGCTGAGTGTTCTAGCGCCCTATGATATGCAAGTACACCACGAGTGAGACTTAATGTTGTACACGAAGGGGTTAAGTTTCGTGGTATAGATGCATTCTTTGTTCTGCGATTCGATAGGGATTTGATTTCAGTTTAGTAATCGCAATGACCTCTTAACACTTTGTGCTTTGTTCTTTTTCATATATTGTTGAACCTTTAATTAACCCCTTCACGTATAACGTCGAACCACACTCGTGGCAATTAGACTGTGCCAGAACGTACAACATCGAACCTCACTCGTCGTATATCGATGTGAAATGGACACGTGTGATGATGCGGGACTGCTACGATCGCAAGTAAGATACATACACTCAGCAGAGTATCGAAACGACTCACTGTGCTCGTGTTACCGCCGTGATAAAAGGAGTTCAATCACCCCACATGACAGAACCAAAAACATAGGAAAATAACAGCTGTAATATTAAATTTGTATCTGAATAGAATCAAATGTCATTTCTCTCCTTCGCCTTGTTTGTTTAGGCATAGAATGTTATGACCCTGAAGGAAAAGATAAGAAAGGAATCGAAACATAAACATAAGTCACTTGTTTATGTTGTCTCACGCATTAACCGCATAAGCAAGCATTATCAGCAAAGGATAGAAATGTAAGCAGACGGGAAAAATATTCTTTACCCTAGGCCGATAACGATGCAATTTCGGTTGTTTGAATATGACAGATAGATATTTTCTCCCTTTCTTAGTTTTAACTTAGATTAAGAACCTCTGTATATAAACCTCAAGATTTGTAAAATAAAGTTAGTTCTATTCTACAGTTCAACCGGGACTGTTCTATTAACCTCTGTTCGTGAGGTCCGAAATCCTTCTTTCTTTTCCATCTTTTGGTTCCATTTCAAGGTGCATAGTCCTTCAACATAGTGAGGAAACTAAAGGGTGTGTCACATCAAATTGCATCACGGAAAAAACGCTATAGAAATTTTATTTTTAAGAATTATATCTTCAGCTTTCGCTTATAATCAGATAAGAGTGTATAGATCACGTTGGCCATGCTTCACTGTCAATTTTTCGTAAATTTGGAAAAATGTCGTCGAACAAAAAAGAGCGTCGTGAATTAATCCTGTACACTCATTTCGAGAATCCGGAGTTGTCACATCGGGACATCGGTAAGATGCTAGGAATCGTCCAATCCACGGTCAGCAGAGTACTAAAACGATACTTCGAGAACCTAACCATCGACCGGAAGGTGAAGAACGGCAAAAATGGATGCTCCGTCAGTGAAAAAGATCACAAGCGCGTAGTTAAGCAGTTTAGACGTGATTCGAGAAGTTCGGTCCGGGATGTCGCCAATAAGCTGAATTTGTCAAGTTCATTCGTCCAGCGGACCAAGCAGTGGGAGGGCCTGCGTACATACAAGGTTCAGAAGGCTCCTAACCGCGACGAAAGGCAAAACATGGTGGGGAAGACGCGAGCCCGGAAGCTGTACACCGAAATGCCGCATTGCCTGGTAATGGACGACGAAACCTACGTCAAAGCGGACTTTCGTCAGCTGCCGGGCCTGTTGTTCTTCTCCGCAGAGGACAAATTAAGCGTTCCGGAGGAGATTCGCAAGCAGAAACTATCCAAGTTTGCTAAAAAGTACATGGTGTGGCAAGCGATCTGCTCTTGCGGAAAGCGGAGCGCCCCTTTCGTGATGACCGGCACGGTAAACGGGCAGGTTTACCTTAAGGAGTGCCTACAGAAGCGCTTACTACCACTATTGAAGCAGCACGAGGGCCCGACCATCTTCTGGCCGGATCTCGCTTCGTGCCACTATTCAAAGGACGTGTTGGAGTGGTACGAAGCCAACGGGGTCACCTTCGTGCCAAAGGAAATGAACCCGCCCAACGCACCGGAGCTTCGCCCAATAGAGAAATATTGGGCGATTATGAAGCAGGCCCTCCGGAAGAACCCAAAAGTTGTCAAATCGGAGGCGGACTTCAAGAGAAAATGGATTTCTGTTCGAAAAAAACTACAACCTGACGTTGTACAGAACCTTATGGACGGGGTAAAGAGGAAGGTGCGAGCATACGGGCTTGGGCTCGAAGTATGAATAAAAAGAAAATGCCAAAAGTTGTTTAATAGTTTTTATTTTACTGTCTAAAATTTTCAAAAGGATCGGTCTACTGGGCGAATTTCTACAGCGTTTTTTCCGTGATGCAATTTGATGTGACACACCCTTTAGCTAGAAAACGAACCAGGCCAAGAGTCTCTATTGGATTCACCAGCGCACTTAGCTCAAGCGAAAACTCTTTTCTCCCTTCCAGTGTCATAGGCCTGCTGAATAGCAAGGCAACTAGGAGGAATCGGGAAAGGCCGAGTAATAGCTTATTCTAAGCGCAAAAATAGTCCGCCAAAGAACAGTTGGTCCGCGTCGGTATTTTTAGTTTCGTCGGTTAAGAAAGTCTCGCTAACTCGAACCTTCGCACGAGGAGACTTTTATAGCGCGCGTAACAGCTCGTGTTTGGGCCCTGTTGTTGGAAATTAAATCGTACGGCAAGGGGTTAAAAGTAATTCATGAGACATTTATATCTATTTCAAAAACAGAAAATTAATGTTACATGAATATGATTACGGCCGTCAAAGTTATTATCCTAGCCCTTGCATTGGGCGCGGGTATAAAAAAATACGCGATTTCTATTCTATTAGAGGTCAATGAACTCTCGGAGTTGGAACGTAACTTCTTGCATTTCGTCGCATAATCTGCAGAAATTGTGAGGGGTGTATCTAAAGTGACCACCAGGCGATCCGATAAAGCATCGGAATTATGTGGCTCTATGATCGACATAATGGCTAAAATCTACAATCGGAAATACAAAAAAAGGAAGTATTCGTGGGAAAACTTTTCGTCTGAGCATTTTACGTTGCCCCGGAATTTTTCAGCCAGAGCTTGCGACGTTAACATTCCGAGAAAGTATGAACCAAAAACAAACTGAATGAAGCCTACTCGTTTGAACGAGACACTCGGCCATCCCAACACTAGCTGTTTTAGCGCCAGAAGGCGAGAAAGAATAGAAGTTAGAGAGGAGTCCGTGATGGTTCGTCATGCCACAAAGCAAGCCGAATTGCTATAAACAGCTGTATCGAAATGTGGAAGTAAATCCATGGGAAAATGCATACTGTCCACAGGAAGCGAAAAATCTACACCGTATGCCACGCCTACCAAATGTTACCAGCGAAGATAAATCGATAACAACAATAATATACGTATATAACAATATACGTATTAGAGTTACAGTGACAGAGTTATAGTTTTCCGCCATCTTTCTTTTATGCAAACATTCCGAAAGGATCTTCAGGATCCAGCGAATCAAGTTCCAACGATACCCGTGAAATCGTATGCCGAAAAACTAGAGGTTATCGAGGGGAGACTATTCCTGAAGATTTTGGCAACCAAACCAACCAAGTCGAATGAGGAGGTCATCGCCGCCGCGGAGACCTACTTTGCAGACCTCGAGAAAACGCTGGGTCAAGTGTATCGAGCTAAAAGGAGACTATTATTTTTCAACAAATCGCCACTTTTACACATTTTTTTTGTAGGCTAAGTTCTTATTGGACTGCCCTCGTATAATGGAAAAAAGTCTGGACGAAGGACACTTCCCTGATAAAAGGAAAATGCAGAAGTTGGAGCTCGTGACTCGTTTGTTTGCTGGGTACACTTGAGAAACTACTTGAGAGAATCATCCTCCGTGCGCTTCTTAACACATTAAGGACCGCACGTTTTGACGCTTCATTTGTTCGGTTTCCACGAATGAGATCGTTTCCTTCGGTGTGAATGAGACGAAGGCGAGCCATCAGTAGGTCTTGTTAGATTCTTGGCAAACCAAGGACCTAACCACCAAGTGTAGAAAACACGGGTTATTTCGTGATCTATCCGTAACAGGCGGAACGCGAAACACGAGAAAACTCGTGAGCGGTCCGCAATGTGTTAAATACACGAAGGGTAAGTAGGTTTAATAGCATTTTGTGACAAATTCTGAAGTGTTATGGTGGTTATGACATGGACATATGAACCGTTCGGTTCAAGTGCATCGTTCGTCGCATATTGTATGATGGCAGAAATACGAGGCAGAACAAAACTTTGTTGGTTTATAACATTGATATCAAAATAACTCTGCAATGATTGCTTCATTTCATATAATGAAGCTATTTCATACAACTATTGACGTAGGCAGAGATACTAGCAAACCAATTGAAAAGGGTGAAATCATACTCACAAACTCTATATTAGTAACATTGAGTAGTATTCTAGTTTTAAAATTACCTGTGCCATAAGAATGAGAATTGCATCGTCAGATTCGGTATCTTCAGTGTAATCTAGTAAACTTTCCCTACTTGCGAGCACTTTTTGAATGAATGGATTGTCGTTTCGTGATAACCTGAAATGAAATTATGTGTTTGATTATGTAATATGAGCTAGTTAGATAGGTCGTTGTCACAAGAACAATAAAAGTCTGAAGGCTGTCTAATTTTAATATATACAAGAGGTGTTCGTTGCCATTTGAGATCAAGAGTAAAAATAAGAATGTCTTGTTAAGAATGGTTTTATTGTTTCTCATAATACCCATCGTGAATATTTTATACTTTTACATGTAGATAATCATACTACCTTTTGAATCACCTCGAAAAGGATATTATCCCAACATGCTTTATAAATGCATCAACCAGGTGCCACGCAAAGATTTTTCAATATCAGTTCATTCTTTGCTATTGTGTCGAGCAAACATGTATTAGTATTTTCGCTTGCTCATGATAAAAAGTGTCTAGTAATGTAAAGAAAGAAATGCTAGTTCTCTCGTAATTCATTAATAAATTCATAAGTTGTTCTCGAAAACGATCATATAAATGAAACACAAATTTCTGCATTACTCGGCAATTAATCAAACAAACGAAGCCAGATTTGGCATGTGAAGGTTTTAGGGGGCAATAAATGTTTCTATGGTAGTAAGACACTTCTCCCCCCTCTCTAAGGGGGGGCTGCCATACAAATGAAACACAAATTTCTGCATTACTCGGGAATTATTCAAGCAAACGAAACCAAAGTTGACATGTGAAAGTTTTAGGGTGCATAAAATGTTTCTATGGTGGATAGACACTGCTCCCTCTTTCTAAGGTGGGGCTGCCATTCAAATGAAACACAAATTTCTGTATAACTCGAAAACTAATCGAAAGCTAAATTTGGCATGTGAAGGTTTTAGGGTCACGAAATGTTTCTATGATGAATAGAAACTCGTTCCCTCTCGCTAAGGGGTGCCTGTCATACAAATAAAACACAAACTTCTGGGTAACTCGAGAAATAATCAAGCAAATTGTGCCATATTTGGGATGTGAGGGTTTTTGGGTACGAGAAATGTTTCTATGATGGTATGACACCCATCCTTCCTCAGGAATGGAGGGGGTCCCATAAAAATAATACACATATTTCAACCAAACATATTCCAACGAAACATGACAATTGAAAATTTTCGGTAAATTCAATTCGCATATGTTCTCCAATTACATATTGACAAGCGTTATTAGTCCATTTGATGATTGCGCTAACGAAATTGATCTTCGTTCGAAAGTGGAAATGGATTTTAATGTGAATAACACAATCCTATATCGTCTTCCATTTATATATATTAGGCTGTCAAAAAAGTCCTGCGGTATTTTTTTTGAATTTTCATTTGTTCATAAAATTAGTTACAATCATCTGTTTTAAGTCAAATATGCGCCGTTTTGTTCGATGACTTGTTCCCAACGTCATCGAACAAAACGGCGCCAACTTCATAATACCCCTGTTATAGTAGCTCGCTTCCTTATTGGCAAAAAACTCGGATAGCCAATTTTCACAGGCCTCTTTTGTGGCTAACTTCTGACTACCTAGCTCGTTCGCCATGGACAAACACAGGTGGTAGTCACTTGGTGCAAGGTCCGGACTATACGGCGGATACAAAAGAACCTCCCATCCGAGCTCCCGGAGCTTCTGGCGCGTCACCAAAGAAGTGTGTGGCCTGGCGTTGTCCTGATGGAAGACAATGCGGCCTCTGTTTATCAAAGATGGCCTCTTCTTCATGAGTGCTACCTTCTAGCGGTCCAGTTGTTGGCAGTACAGGTCCGAATTGAGCGTTTGGCCATAGGGAAGCAGCTCATAATAGATTATTCCTTGACAATCCCACCAAACACACAGCAGAACCTTCCTGGCCGTTAATGAGGGCTTTGCCACCGTCTGAGCCGCTTCAGCGGGCTTCGACCACGACCGTTTGCGCTTTACGTTGTCGAAGGTGATCCACTTTTCATCGCCAGTCATTATCCGCTTCAGAAACGGGTCGATTTTGTTGCGATTCACATGCGTCGATACGGTCAAAGATGTTTTTTTGCGTCAACGTGTGTGGCACCCATACATCGAACTTCTTTGTGAATCCAAGCTTCTTCAAATGGTTAATAACGGTTTGATGACATTTCCCCAGCTCTTGGCCGATGCTACGGCTGCTACTATGCCGGTCTTTCTCGGCGAATTCAGCGATTTTGTCGCAATTTTCGACGACAGGCCTTCCGGAGCGTGGCGCATCTTCGACGACCTCTACACCAGAACGAAAACGTTGAAACCATCGTTGTGCGGTGGAAATGGAAACTGTATCGGGTCCATAAACTGCACAAATTTTATTGGCAGTTTGAGATGCATTTTTGCCTTTGTCATAGTAGTACTGTAAAATATGGCGGATTTTCTCTTTATTTTGCTCCATATTTGCGACACTATAATTCACGAACGACTTAACCAAACAAAACACTGTCAAGGACTATATTATAGCGCGCCTTTCCAATACCTTTCCAACAAGCTATAGTATGACTCGATACAATGAATACAACTAGAACTACGCGCTTACAACGACACCTCGCGGAAATACCGCAGGACTTTTTTGACAGCCTAATATATTGGGTTGGGGAAAAAGAAATGTCGTATATTGTCAATATATTGTCAATATATGGCAACACTTAAACATAACAACACTTAAACAACCATAAAACCGTTTGGAACCGTTTGCAGAAGATTGGATTCCAAAAAAGCTGGATGTATGGGTGCCACACGAGTTGACGCAAAAAAATCTTTTAGACCGAATCAACGCCTGCGATGCACTGCTGAAACGGAACGAACTCGACCCATTTTTGAAGAAGATGGTGACTGGTGATGAAAAGTGGATCACGTGCGACAACCTAAAGCGAAAAAAGTCGTGGTCGAAGTGCGGTGAGCCGGCCCAAACCATCGCCAAGCCCGGATTGACGACCAGGAAGGTTTTTCTGTGTGTTTGGTGGGATTGGAAGGGAATCATCCACTATGAGCTGCTCAACTATGGCCAGACCCTCAACTCGGTTCTCTACTGTGAGCAGCTTGACCGTTTGAAGCTGGTGATTGACCAGAAGCGACCAGAAATGATCAATAGGAATGGTGTTGTTTTCCACCAGGACAACGCTTGACCTCACACATCTTTGATGACCCGCCAGAAGCTACGGGAGTTCGGATGGGATGTCTTATTCCACCGTATAGTCCGGACCTGGCTCCAAGTGATTATCATCTCCTCCGGTCCATGTAAAACGCTCATGGTGATACTAAGTTGGCCTCAAAAGAAGCTTGCGAAAACTGGCTGTCTGATTTTTTTGCAAATAAGGAGTGGGGGGGATAATGAAGTTGCCTTCTATATGGCAACAAGTTTGCGAACAAAACGGCGCATATTTGACTTGAATTGGATAATTTAAAGTATGTTAAATAAAGCGTCAAATTTCGATCAGAAATACATTTCTTTCTCCCCAACCCTATATATAAATTAAAATGGAATGTGTTGATAAGAGCAGTACTCGAGAAAGGAATTGTCGGATTTATTTATTTCACAAATACAACAGGCAACATTTGCTCTAATGTTAGATACTTAAGCACTATTATCTTAATCTATTTCTACAAAGCCTACTAAAACTATTACATTAGAAGTTTCACATTATGTGAGAGCAACAATATACAATTTTTTGAGGGACGAACGAGAGAGATGACAGGAGCTACAACGGTTAAACACACGGCACATAGTTAAAGGTTCGTGGTATCCGTAATTTGTTCGTGTTGAGGAGAGGTAGAGAAAATTACCAGAACGCAAATTACGACGATTAACATTGAAATTGATTACCTGGAGGAGCTCAGGACAGTCGGTGTTCGAAGTGATGAGGTCCGAAGTAAATAGGGCCTTGGCAACGTTTTTTCGTGAAACTAATGAGTCGAGTCCTATTAGCTTGCATCGATCCTCGTAACTAGGGAGATTCATCGGATCATTCCATGGTAAATTTCGTAGTGCGAATCGGATGAATTTCCGCTGGATCGACTCAATTCGCTGAACGCTATTTTGGTAGTAAGGCGACCACACCACACAAGCATATTCTAGAATCGAGCGAACTAACGAATAAAAAAGAGTCTTGATGCAGTGCACGTCCTTAAATCACTTTGTGACGCGGAAGATAAATCCAAGTGTTCTGGATGCTTTAGAGATGATGTAGGATACGTGATCGCGGAAGGTTAGTTTCGAATCCAGCATAACGCCGAGGTCTTTAATAGTGCTAACACGATCCAATTGAACACCATGTAGCTTATATTCGAAGCTTATCGACGAACGCTTGCGTGAGAATGATATTATCGAACACTTAGATGGATTCAAAAACATCCTGTTGGTTGCGCGCCATTCGGCGAAAATGTTGAGTTGCTCTTGTAGAATCTCAGCATCCCCGATGCAGTTTACTGGAAGGAACAATTTGAAGTCATCTGCATACGAGAGTTTGAGACACTTCAAACTAAAGTTGATATCTTTGAGATACAACAAAACAGATAAGGACCAAGGTGACTGCCCTGGGGAACACCAGATGTTGCTCGGAAAGGAGTAGATATTGTTTCACCTATTTTAACTGACACGGTCAGTGAGGTAGGAGTGAAGCCATTTCAAAAGGGGCCGTTGAATCTAAGACGATGAAGCAGGGTTGCCAATAATATTATTCAAAAAACTGGAAGATTGATCTCAAAAAAACTGGAAGAAAAGTGGATCATGAAGAACTTGGCTATGATTTTTTTTTTCCAAAATATATATTTTTATCAAGGCTCCTATGGCGTTAGCCTGACGGGGCCGGAGTTCAATATTTTAACAGTTTTTCTTATTATCTATGTTAGTAATATGTAACCGATTACTCGCGGTCGGCTCGAGGTTAGTATTACAAGTGTTCTCGTAATTGGGATGTTGCTGTCTCCAATGCTCTGTACGTGTGCCCGACACGGGATACTTCCTATTTGGATGCAGCTGACCATTAATCAGCAACGCCCCCCTAGTCTGTACCCCATATCTAGCGTGGTGCGTCTTTCTCGACTCGAGGAATCCAGGATAGAATGGTCACTAGCCGGCGCAATCATCAGCTCGTGTAGAGTTGTCATGAGCGGTACAACCTTTGGCTCTTGTTGAATCATCAGTGGATTGCACAACCTTTGGCCCGTGTATCTGTAAAGAGTGTGTGTATGTATTGCCGCGACTAAGTATAAGTTTATCGATCGGATAGGAGGGATATAAAACGGGGACACAACGAAGGAAACATCATTAAACGTTGACATCGGCGTTTCTGAGGAACAGGTATAGATGAAGCAGAAGATCAGGATCACGGCTACCTAAGATATCCCGGACGGGGATATCCGATTGTTTTTTGCTCTCAGTGCTCTAGAGAGCTGAGAGCGAGCAGCATGGAACCGGATACACGACCAGACAATATGCTCGATGTCGTGGTAGCCATCGCCACAATCACAAAGATTGTTTGCTGCGAGCCCAATGCGATAGAGATGCGCGTTTAGGTTGTAGTGATTGGACATGAGCCGAGATATCACGCGAATGAAATCACGACCTACATTCAATCCCTTAAACCAAGCCCTCGTCGAAACCTTAGGGATAATCGTGTGTAACCAACGACCGAACTCATCTTCACTCCACATGCGCTGCCAATTAACGATTGTGTCCTGACGAGGAATGTGAAAATATTCATTATAGGCAATTTGCCTTTCAAAAAGTGTGCCTTCTGAAGCGCCCACCTTAGCTAGCGAGTCCGCTTTCTCATTCCCCGGAATCGAGCAATGAGAGGGAACCCATGCTAAGGTAATCGTGAATAATTTTTCGACCAAAACACTCAATAGATGTCTTATTCTTGTTAGGAAATAAGATGAGCGTTTATCAACTTTCATTGAGCGGATTGCCTCTATTGAGCTGAGACTGTCTGAAAAAATAAAATAATGGTCGATGGGCAGTGTTTCAATGATCCCTAGAGCATAGTATATCGCACCCATTTCTGCGACATACACGGAACAAGGATCTATGAGTTTGAAAGAGGCACTGGAATTTTAATTGAAGATGCCGAAACCAGTGGACCCGTTTATGTATGAACCGTCAGTAAAGAACATTTTATCAGATCCAACTTTCCCATATTTTTCCGAAAATATCGACGGAATAACATTGGAGCGTAGGTGATCTGGTATTCCATGGATTTTTTGTCGCATGGACAGATAAAAAATGACAGAGGAATTGCAAAAGTATGGGAAGCAAACTTGGTTGGAGATGCCTGGTGAAGGGTGCACGTCGTGGGTAAGGTACTCATGGTATAAAGACATAAAACTTGACTGAGGAGTCAGTTGTAGTAGATTTTCGAAGTTATCAATCACCAATGGATTCATGATCTTGCAACGGATGAGAAATCTGTAGGATAATTCTGTGAACCGAAGAGTAAGCGGGGGTACTCCTGCCAAAACTTCGAGACTCATCGTATGTGTCGAATGCAAACACCCCATGGCTATACGCAAGCAACGATATTGTATCCTCTCCAGCTTGAGAATATGAATCCTGGCAGCTGATCGGAAGCAAAAACTGCCATATTCTAACACTGACGATATGATTTATATAACATTATTTTTTTTATCCATTCCAATGCTAAGAAATAAAATTTTCTTTGGAGCTTCGGGTAGTAATTATATAGAGTTCATAAAACTGTAACTGTAATTACTGTGAAACGATATTTGTGGGACGGTTTTATGGAAAACTTGAAAAGTCTCGCATTTATCGCTATCCATAAAATCGCTGATAGAAGATCGTCGCAAAACTGCGAATAGTTACTCCAAAAAGGTACGGATTAGCATAAGATACGAGGTAAAATACGAAAGAAAAATACCATAAGCAACCTCCCATAATTTTATTTCAATATTCAAATGAGCACATTCAATGCCAAAACAACACTGCTCAAGTATTACTTTGATATTGAAATTACCAAGTTTTGGTATTGAGAAGCTATTTCTCTCATTTTTTTGGTATTATTCATTGGCAATTTACTTCTTATATAAAACTTGTACAACCCAAATTTTAGTATGAAGATCAAAATGGGGTATCCTTAAATATTACCTCTTATGGTAGATCAATAGGTATGAACTTCAGAATGGTTTGGAGGACCTACATCATCTGAAATTTATATAAATTGAAACAAAGTGTAGCTCATTGGGTAGGCTATTAAATAAGATAGAAATTGAGTGATAGCCTGCTTTTGAAGTAGTTTGATAAGTTTCCAGCATTCGGTTTGCTCTTCGTTTTAGCATTTTCGACAAAACACCGACGAATTGAACGAAATGGGAAGAACCAAATAACAACCCCGCCCGTCGCAGAAGTCCATGAGGTACATGAAACACGACTGAAAAACAGTATATTTTCACTACACGCACTGCTTGCTAACCGTATTGAATTCGGAAATATAAGCAATACTGAGTTGACTATGTAAGAAAAGAGAGATAGATCCAAGGTCAAACGATAAATGTCAAAAAAAATTGCTCAAGGAATAGGTAAGTGGAGGGAGAGTTAATATATATCATTGTAAATTTATTTTACATAAAATTCTGGCGCGTCACCAAAGAAGTGTGTGCCCTGGCGTTGTCCTGATGGAAGACAATGCGGCCTCTGTTTATCAAAGATGGCCTCTTCTTCATGAGTGCTACCTTCAAGCGGTCCAGTTGTTGGCAATACAGGTCCGAATTGAGCGTTTGGCCATAGGGAAGCAGCTCATAATAGATTATTCCTTGACAATCCCACCAAACACACAGCAGAACCTTCCTGGCCGTTAATGAGGGCTTGGCCACCGTCTGAGCCGCTTCAGCGGGCTTCGACCACGACCGTTTGCGCTTTACGTTGTCGTAGGTGACCCACTTTTCATCGCCAGTCACTATCCGCTTCAGAAACGGGTCGATTTTGTTGCGATTCACATGCGTCGATACGGTCAAAGATGTTTTTTTGCGTCAACGTGTGTGGCACCCATACATCGAGCTTCTTTGTGAATCAAAGCTTCTTCAAATGGTTAATAACGGTTTGATGACTTATCCCCAGCTCTTGGCCGATGCTTCGGCTGCTACTATGCCGGTCTTTCTCGGCTAATTCAGCGATTTTGTCGCAATTTTTGACGACAGGCCTTCCGGAGCGTGGCGCATCTTCGACGACCTCTACACCACAACGAAAACGTTGAAACCATCGTTGTGCGGTGGAAATGGAAACTGTATCGGGTCCATAAACTGCACAAATTTTATTGGCAGTTTGAGATGCATTTTTGCCTTTGTCAAAGTAGTACTGTAAAATATGGCGGATTTTCTCTTTATTTTGCTCCATATTTGCGACACTATAACTCACGAACGACTTAACCAAACAAAACACTGTCAAGGACTATATTATAGGACTATAAAATACCTTTCCAACAAGCTATAGTATGACTCGATACAATGAATACTATTAGAACTACGCGCTTACAACGACACCTCGCGGAAATACCGCATTTATTTTACATAAAATGGAATAAAACTAGAGCACACATATAAAAAACTGGACGATATTCCAAAAAACTGGAAGATTTTAGGGTTCAACTGGATGACTGGATCGAGGAAAAAAAACTGAAAGAATCCAGTTTAAACTGGAACATTGGCAACGCTGCGATGAATGATGATGATGTTGAATTAAAGAGGCTTTAAACTTTTCAGTTCATTCGCCTCTAATAATGCTGCGATGAAGCTTAGCTACTGCGATGTCATGGTTGATTATATCAAACGCTGCCGAGAAATCAGTGTACACCGCATCAATTTGTTTTCTTGATTCTAAAGAGCGGACGATGCACGATGTATACAGAAAGAGATTTGTGGAGGTTGATCTTTTAGACATGAATCCATGTTGTTCTTCAGCGATGTAGTTGTTGCAGGCATGAGATATGAAGTCCAGAATAATTATTTCGAATAGCTTCGAGATAGCGCATAGGCAGGCAATGCCTCTGTAGCTTCTGACGTCCTTTTTGCAGACCTTCTTAAAGACCGGGAAGACGAATGATTTTTTCCATGCATTCGGAAACATTCCGCAGAAAATGGAGCGACGAAATAAGTTACTCAATGGTATCGAGAGGCTGCTAGAGCACATTTTCAAGACAATAGACGGGATACTATCGGGTCCAGGATTTGAGGATTTTTTCAATTTTTTACAGACATCGTTTATCACGGGGAAACCTCTTACAGATGATAGGCTGGGTACGTTGCTAGTAGTAGCAGAAACTTGATCGTTACTGAGAGTTTCGTTGACATAGACTCCGCTGAATTGTTTCCGGAACAACTCGCAGATACCTTCTCTGGTAGCAGCCACAACACTATCGCGCCTCATCGTGGTAGGCAAGCCGATCTCTTTTCTCTAGCTGTCAACATATCTCCAGAAACCTCTTGGGTTGACACGTAAGTTCGTTTGAGTACGATTTTGATAGGCGATATACAAAGCATTGTTCAAACGTTTATAATTTTTGTTCGAAAGTGAATACCGGTTTCTCCAATAGTCACAGCGATATCGGGAAATTTTTTTTAGGTTGGATCTTTTAATTGACTTTAATCGTTTCAAATAGCGATTTGTCCATGGTGGATGCGGCGTTTCACTAGTCATCCTTTTGGGGACGAACTGCTCGATTGCGTAAAGCAATACATTTGACATGGATGATGTAGCTTTGTCAATGTCATTCTCGTTCAAAATTTAGGGCTGTTTTTATTATTCTATCATATTTTCTGTATCAAAAATTTATTCCATGTAACGGAGAAACATGTTATTTGCAAGTGGTTGAAAAACCTTGATCGAGAATTCTGTCTGAAAACAATCTGATATTAGAATGACGAGTTTTGGTGGAAGTACTAGGAATTTTATAGAAAAAGGTAATTTTAAAGGGTAGATTAGAAGATGGAATCAATGAACATTTTGGCGATTGGACCCATTAACGTGCGCTCAATAAGAAAAGTGAATGAGATAACGAAAAATAAATTTTGGGCGAGACGAAGTTAGCCGGGTCAGCTAGTACTCATATATATACTCACTCAAGACAATACGTGACTTAGGAATGGTAGCAAAATTGCGGATGGTAGAAACAGGACACGAAAGAAAGAAACAAATAGGTGACTTCTCGTAACTCCACTCACTCCAGGACACACTCCATCAGAATACGATCCTTGTATTGATTACGGTGAGCGGAAATTCTCCGGTACAAATCCGTCGAGCCATCCCGCCAGGGAAAGTAAAAGTGGGCTAGAGAACCCAAGCGAGTAGACGATGGCGATGCCACACTATTAAGGTCTGAACTGGAATGGTGAGTCGACAACACACACAAGTTGTGCAAGTCGCAAAGCTTGTAACAATTCCAGCAGGCATTTCATCATGCATCATGTAACTCTTGTGTAAGAGGTACGGCCATTGCTTCGACAACTCGCAAGTAGATCGGTCGAACTTATATTTGATCCGATACAGGTGTTTTTTGCATCCGTTTCTAGTGTGTGAAAGAAAAATACCATAAGCAACCTCCCATAATTTTATTTCAATATTCAAATGAGCACATTCAATGCCAAAACAACACTGCTCAAGTATTACTTTGATATTGAAATTACCAAGTTTTGGTATTGAGAAGCAATTTCTCTCATTTTTTTGGTATTATTCATTGGCAATTTACTTCTTATATAAAACTTGTACAACCCAAATTTTAGTATGAAGATCAAAATGGGGTATCCTTAAATATTACCTCTTATGGTAGATCAATAGGTATGAACTTCAGAATGGTTTGGAGGACCTACAACATCTGAAATTTATATAAATTGAAACAAAGTGTAGCTCATTGGGTAGGCTGTTAAATAAGATAGAAATCGAGTGATAGCCTGCTTTTGAAGTAGTTTGATAAGTTTCCAGCATTCGGTTTGCTCTTCGTTTTAGCATTTTCGACAAAACACCGACGAATTGAACGAAATGGGAAGAACCAAATAACAACCCCGCCCGTCGCAGAAGTCCATGAGGTACATGAAACACGACTGAAAAACAGTATATTTTCACTACACGCACTGCTTGCTAACCGTATTGAATTCGGAAATATAAGCAATACTGAGTTGACTATGTAAGAAAAGAGAGATAGATCCAAGGTCGAACGATAAATGTCAAAAAAAAAATTGCTCAAGGAATAGGTAAGTGGAGGGAGAGATAATATATATCATTGTAAATTTATTTTACATAAAATGGAATAAAACTAGAGCACACATATAAAACACTGGATCATTCCTCAATCGATAGTTGAAAGAGCCGGACGCTTATTGTTCGCGTCTCTGCTACAAATCGAAGCTGGTGAAGTTTTTTTTCCCCTCCGCCAAAGTGCCTTTGGTTTTTTTTTTCTTTGACCGTTCGTGGCAAGATAAGTGCCGTTAATACCCGGAACAGCGAGGAAGCAGCACCTCTCCGGCAACGCCGGACCGGCGACCTGTGAATTGGTTCCAGCGGCATCGATTTCATCATAGAGAAGTATAATCAACAACAACTTTTGCCGTCACGCTATTGTGTTTACCTCGTAGCGTGCGGTGTTGTATAGTTTCGAATAGGGGTGTTCAAGGTTGTTCGGACACCGCAAATTAGTATTTTGTTTTTTGTTTTTTTGGAAGAATTTTTTTTTTTTGAGATATATATATATTTATATATTTTTCTTAAATTTAAGTTAATTATTAGTCTAAGTTAGTTTTAAGTTGAGTTTTTGAGCGCGCGTGCGTGTGTGTGTGTGTTTTTTTTTCATAGACGGTTGCGCACCGTTTGCGCAACCGTTATGACATCTACCGATGCCATTGTTGCGCGGACGCGCTATTATCAATCGACCTCAAAGGGACCATGGGTTGTTTTCTTTCGGCCCAAGGGAAAATCGTTGAGAACTCTTGATATTTCAAGAGATTTGCTGCGTCAATTTTCGGGCGTCTCGATACATAAAGAGAGACCGGATAAACTGCGTGTAGGAGCACTGACTTTTGATGTGGCCAACAAGATTGTTGACCACGAAGCTTTTAACAGGGAATATCACATCTACATCCCTTCTCGAGAGGTGGAGATAGAAGGCGTAGTAACCGACGCGAGTCTGAGTGTCGATGAATTGAAAAAAGCTTCGGGTTCTTTCAAAAACTCGATGATAGGTGATCTTGTAAAGATCCTGGATGTTAGAAACCTGCATTCAGCATCTTTGGAAGAAAACAAAAAAGTTTATAAGCCCTCGCACTCTTTTCGGATTACTTTCGCAGGTTCTGTTCTCCCAAACTATGTGAAAGTAGAAAATATTTTTTTCCCAGTGCGCCTGTTTGTACCACGGGTTTATAATTGTACCAACTGTAAAAAGTTGGGACACTCGTTTAGCCACTGCGGCAACAAATTTCGTTGCGGTAAATGTGGCGAGAAACATAGTGAGGATTCTTGCACACAAACAGTGGAAAAATGTATCCACTGTGGCGAGAATCCTCACCCTCTACAGGAGTGCCCGAGGTACAAACAGCACTCCGATAAAGTGAAGCGTTCTATCGCTGGACGCTCCAAGCGGACTTATGCTGAAATGCTAAAGACCGCATCAGCCGCTCAAGATGAAAACCAATTTTCGGTTTTGTCATCTCAAGAATCGGACTCTGATTCTGATGAGGGTCATATTACGGCTGCACCAGAATCTTCAATAAAGGATGAATCATCAAAAAGAAAGCTCTCTTCACCAACGGTGCACCGTAAGAAACCTAAAGTGACCCTCGGAAGATTGTCTAATTCCAAGGGTAATAGTAATAAAAAAACGAATCCGAAGGCTCCTTCTCAGCCAGTTCCTGGTTGCAGCAAGGATTTTACGTCATTACCCAGAGAAGAGAGAAATAAAAACGCTGCTCATCGAACTTCTCGTAGAAAATTCGCGTCTAATCGAGGATTGATAGGTTTTTCGGACATTGTGGACTTCATACTAAACACGTTAAAAATTCAAGACCCCCTCAGAAGCTTTATTTCTGCCTTGCTTCCATCTTTAAAGTCTTATCTTAAGCAATTGACTGCTTCATGGCCCCTCCTTGCATCAATCATATCATTCGATGGATAATTCCCCTAGCGTAGTAGAAAATATGATCAATGTGCTACAATGGAACTGCCGTAGTCTAGTGCCAAAACTAGATTCGTTCAAATTTTTACTTCAAAATTATGATTGTGATATATTTGCCCTCTCTGAAACATGGCTTTCTTCTGACACTGAACTCAACTTCCACGATTTTAACATTATTCGCCTGGATAGAAATGATTCTTATGGAGGAGTACTTTTGGGGATCAAAAAGTGCTACTCTTTCTATAAAATTCCTCTCCCAGCTCTATCAGACGTCGAAATTGTCGCGTGTCAAATAACTGCAAAGAGTAAAGAACTTTGCATAGCTTCAGTATACGTTCCTCCAAATACTAACATTAGCCGTAGTCATCTTTGGAATCTAGTCTCGATTCTCTCATCCCCAGTTCTAATTCTGGGTGATATGAACTCTCATGGTACTGGGTGGGGTGATCCTTATGATGACGCCAGAGCGGCTATTTTTTACGATTTATGTGACGATTTCAACTTGACTATCTTGAACACTGGTGAAGCGACACGAATTCCAAAACCTCCGGCTCGAGAAAGTCGTCTCGACCTTTCTTTTTGCTCAAGCTCGTTATCATTGGATTGCCAGTGGAAGGTCATCAATGATCCCCATGGTAACGATCACTTGCCAATCAGTATATCAATCAAGTGTAGCCCGCAATCCACTGAACCATCTCGAGTTCCATTTGATCTAACAAGGAACATCGACTGGCAAAAATTTGCAACGGCGGTAACAATCGGTGTCGAATCAATAGATATACTTCCACCATTGGAAGAATATCGATTCTTTGTCGATTTGATGTATAAAAGCTCACTGGAAGCACAAAAAAGAAAAGTTCCAAGTGCTCCGTTTAAAAGAAAACCAGCCACTCCTGGCTGGGACGATGAATGCACAAAATTGTATTTGAAAAAATCTGATGCTTTCAAAGCTTTTCGTAGACATGGAACATCCACACACTTCGAGGAATATTCAAAGCTTGAAATACAGCTGAAACAATTAATTAAAGCAAAAAAACGCGGTTACTGGCGCAATTTCATTGAAGGTCTTTCTCGTGAAACCTCAATACGTACCTTGTGGAGGGTAGCTCGCAACATGCGTAACCGCTCATTTACCAACGAGAGTGAAGAATACTCCAACCGATGGATATTCGATTTCGCGAAAAAGGTCTGTCCAGACTCAGTTCCAGCCCAACATACTCTTCGAGAAACGTCTCCGAGCAGTGGACCTCTGGACGGACCATTCTCAATGCTGGAATTTTCTATGGCTCTTCTTTCATCGAACAACTCTTCACCCGGAAGCGATATGATTAAATTCGTTCTTCTAAAAAATCTTCCCGATATCGCGAAAAGACGCTTGCTAGACTTATTCAATACCCTACTAGAAAACAACATTGTGCCACCCGAATGGAGACAGGTCAAAGTAATAGCAATTCAAAAGCCTGGCAAACCAGCGTCTGACCATAACTCATACCGTCCGATTGCTATGCTCTCGTGCATTAGAAAATTGTTGGAGAAAATGATCCTTCGAAGACTCGATCAATGGATCGAGACAAATAATTTGCTATCAAGTACACAATTTGGGTTTCGCAAGAGCAAAGGAACAAACGATTGTCTAGCGTTGCTTTCTACAGATATTCAACTGGCCTTTGCGCACAAGGAGCAATTGGCTTCAGTATTCTTGGATATTAAGGGAGCTTTTGATTCGGTTACCATAGAAATTCTGTCAGACAATCTGGACAGATGTGGACTTCCTGGAATTTTGAATAACTTTTTGTACAATTTGTTGTCAGAAAAGCGAATGAACTTCACCCTTGGACAACTGACAACTTCCAGAAATAGTTATATGGGTCTACCCCAAGGCTCATGTCTGAGCCCCCTTCTTTATAATTTTTATGTGAAAGATATTGACAGTTGTTTGGCAGAACAATGCACGCTTAGACAGCTTGCAGATGATGGTGTGGTTTCCGTCAGAGGTCTCCATGCCGAAAATTTGCAAAGACCATTGCAAAATTCCTTAGATAACTTGTCTTCTTGGGCAAGGAACTTAGGGATCGAATTCTCGCCGCAGAAAACCGAACTGGTAGTGTTTACTCGAAAGCGGTTCCCAGCCCAATTGCAACTTAAGCTTTTGGGCAGAAGCATTACCCAATCATTGACTTTCAAGTACCTTGGTGTCTGGTTTGATTCAAAATGCACTTGGAATACCCACATCATTACGTATTTGAAGCAAAAATGTCAAAAGAGGGTCAACTTCCTCCGCTCGATTTGCGGCACGTGGTGGGGAGCTAATCCGGGAGATCTCATAACACTTTATAAAACAACTATTCTATCCATTCTGGAGTATGGCTCTTTTTGCTTTCTCTCAGCAGCTAAAAGTCACCTTCTAAAACTGGAACGAATTCAATATCATTGTCTGCGTATAGCTCTTGGCTGTATGCACTCAACGCATAACATGAGTCTCGAGGTTCTGGCAGGAGTAACTCCTCTACAGAACCGATTCTGGGAACTTTCTCTCAGAATACTGGTGAAATGCGGAGTCACGAACACACTTTTGATTGAAAACTTTGAAAAAATTCTTCATCTAAATATACAATCTCGGTTTATGAGAATTTACCACCACTATATTTCGTCAGATATTTGTCTTCCATCGTTTACTCCAGACCGTGCTCACTTCACCATCAGCAGTTCCTCAATTGAATACGATCTGTCGATGAAACAAGCAATACTTGGAATCTCAGATCAGCTTCGATCAACTTACATTCCCCGTATTTTTAACCGAAAGTACTCAAAAGTCAATTGCATGAAAAGATACTTCACTGATGGGTCTCGCCTCAATGGATCCACTGGCTTCGGTGTTTTCAATGAAAATTCGAGCGCCTTCCGTAAACTGCAGGAACCTTGTTCCGTTTATGTTGCTGAGCTGGCAGCAATCGACTTCGCATTGGGGATGATCTCCAACAAGCCTGCAGACCATTACTTCATTTTCTCGGATAGTCTCAGTTCGCTTGAGGCTCTCCAGTCGATGAGAACTAGTAGGCACCCATCTTATTTCCTCACAAAAGTGAGGCTGCAGATGAGTGCACTGATCGAAAGATCTTATAAGATAACCTTTGTATGGGTCCCCTCTCATTGCTCAATTCCTGGCAATGAGAAGGCGGACACTCTAGCAAAGGTGGGTGCCCAGGAAGGCGAATTGTTTGATAGACAGATTTCATACGATGAATTTTTCCAATTACTGCGTCAGAGTTCCCTCTTGAGTTGGCAAACCGATTGGGACACTGGAAGTCTTGGGCGGTGGTTATATTCAATTATTCCAAAGGTTTCTTCGAGAGCGTGGTTCAAAGGTTTGGACGTAAGTCGTGACTTCATTCGTGTAATGAGTAGACTTATGTCCAACCACTACTCGCTAGATGTGCACCTCCACAGAATAAATCTTGTTCAAAACAATGTCTGTCGGTGTGGAAACGGTTACGATGACATCGATCACGCAGTTTGGCAATGTACGGATAATTACGCAGCCAGAGAGTACCTTTTGAATGCCCTTGAGGTCCAAGGAAGACAACCCTATGTTCCTGTTAGAGACGTGTTGGGAACTCGCGACATCTGCTATATGCAGTTGATCTATATGTTTGTGAAACGGTCTAGTATAAGAATTTAATGCTTTTGTGTTTTTTTTCTTTTTCGTTATTAGTTTGTTTGTATTGTCCCCTCATCTCACCGTCGCCCACCCTCGACAGCTAGTCGAACACCAGATGCTATCCCTGGTCATTATGCACAATGCTACAGTGCGTGCGGCAACCCTCGGTTGAGACAATGATACCTCATATCCATATCCCTAACCTGACCCGTCCCACAAAAATTGTTGCCCCTCTAACCTCGAGTAAACCGCGAGTAATCGGTCGAAACCTACTAAACATAGATTTAAGATGAAATTTTTGTATAAACAAAACTTGAGTTAGCGGCTCCGCAAAGCTTATGCGATTGAGCCTTACAAATAAACGAATTGGAAAAAAAAAAAAATAAAACACTGGATAAAACTGGACGATATTCCAAAAAACTGGAAGATTTTAGGGTTCAACTGGATGACTGGATCGAGGAAAAAAAACTGAAAGAATCCAGTTTAAACTGGAACATTGGCAACGCTGCGATGAATATCAAACGCTGCCGAGAAATCAGTGTACACCGCAACAATTTGTTTTCTTGATTCTAAAGAGCGGACGATGTACGATGTATACAGAAAGAGATGATGATGATGTTGAATTAAAGAGGCTTTAAACTTTTCAGTTTATTCGCCTCTAAGAAGGAGATTTGTGGAGGTTGATCTTTTAGACATGAATCCATGTTGTTCTTCAGCGATGTAGTTGTTGCAGGCATGAGATATGAAGTCCAGAATAATTATTTCGAATAGCTTCGAGATAGCGCATAGGCAGGCAATGCCTCTGTAGCTTCTGACGTCCTTTTTGCAGACCTTCTTAAAGACCGGGAAGACGAATGATTTTTTCCATGCATTCGGAAACATTCCGCAGAAAATGAAGCGACGGAATAAGTTACTCAATGGTATCGAGAGGCTGCTAGAGCACATTTTCAAGACAATAGACGGGATACTATCGGGTCCAGGATTTGAGGATTTTTTCAATTTTTTACAGACATCGTTTATCACGGGGAAACCTCTTACAGATGATAGGCTGGGTACGTTGCTAGTAGTAGCAGAAACTTGATCGTTACTGAGAGTTTCGTTGACATAGACTCCGCTGAATTGTTTCCGGAACAACTCGCAGATACCTTCTCTGGTAGCAGCCACAACACTATCGCGCCTCATCGTGGTAGGCAAGCCGATCTCTTTTCTCTAGCTGTCAACATATCTCCAGAAACCTCTTGGGTTGACACGTAAGTTCGTTTGAGTACGATTTTGATAGGCGATATACAAAGCATTGTTCAAACGTTTATAATTTTTGTTCGAAACTGAATACCGGTTTCTCCAATAGTCACAGCGATATCGGGAAATTTTTTTTAGGTTGGATCTTTTAATTGACTTTAATCGTTTCAAATAGCGATTTGTCTATGGTGGATGCGGCGTTTCACTAGTCATCCTTTTGGGGACGAACTGCTCGATTGCGTAAAGCAATACATTTGACATGGATGATGTAGCTTTGTCAATGTCATTCTCGTTCAAAATTTAGGGCTGTTTTTATTATTCTATCACATTTTCTGTATCAAAAATTTATTCCATGTAACGGAGAAACATGTTATTTGCAAGTGGTTGAAAAACCTTGATCGAGAATTCTGTCTGAAAACAATCTGATATTAGAATGACGAGTTTTGGTGGAAGTACTAGGAATTTTATAGAAAAAGGTAATTTTAAAGGGTAGATTAGAAGATGGAATCAATGAACATTTTGGCGATTGGACCCATTAACGTGCGCTCAATAAGAAAAGTGAATGAGATAACGAAAAATAAATTTTGGGCGAGACGAAGTTAGCCGGGTCAGCTAGTACTCATATATATACTCACTCAAGACAATACGTGACTTAGGAATGGTAGCAAAATTGCGGATGGTAGAAACAGGACACGAAAGAAAGAAACAAATAGGTGACTTCTCGTAACTCCACTCACTCCAGGACACACTCCATCAGAATAAGATCCTTGTATTGATTACGGTGAGCGGAAATTCTCCGGTACAAATCCGTCGAGCCATCCCGCCAGGGAAAGTAAAAGTGGGCTAGAGAACCCAAGCGAGTAGACGATGGCGATGCCACACTATTAAGGTCTGAACTGGAATGGTGAGTCGACAACACACACAAGTTGTGCAAGTCGCAAAGCTTGTAACAATTCCAGCAGGCATTTCATCATGCATCATGTAACTCTTGTGTAAGAGGTACGGCCATTGCTTCGACAACTCGCAAGTAGATCGGTCGAACTTATATTTGATCCGATACAGGTGTTTTTTGCATCCGTTTCTAGTGTGTATTTTTTCATCTGGTACACTGCGAGCGAAGTAAAGCTCATAAAAAGTGGTGCACTATCGAGACAATTCGGCAGCAAGTCACATCATCACACACGCTATACAGCCATTGCGCGAAAGATCGCAAGTGTCTTCATTGCGGTGAAACTCCTCATGAACTTATTCAATGCCCGGTGCAGGGCTATGCATAGTCATAGTCAACTGAGGATAGTCAGCTGACTATCTGACTGTCTATATCCGTATTCAGTAAGTAATGACTTTTGACTTCTTCACGCAGTTTCTCAGCCAAAACGACTAAACAGTCATTCGGGCGTTTAGTCGCTATCTTCCTCTACTGACTCGACTATATCATTTCATTCTTCCCAGTCAAATTGTCCTCATTGCATTTTGAGGTGACTTCCCCCAAAACGAATTCGTTCCTCTCTTTCTCTCTCCCATGTACGTGTGCATGCATCGATGTTTGAGTTCAACGTGGCTTGACATACGCTACAAGTGAGCTAGATTCATTTGTATCGTACACGAACGTTACTCACACGTATAAAATAGCGTGCAGTGTGTGTGTGCGCTATTTTGCACGCGAGGACCTTTATAGCATACTTGATAAATGTCAAAGTTCGTTGGTTTGAGTTCATGATGGGTAGACAATAAACCGTCCATTGATGGGGTAACTTCTTTTTTTTTGCATCAGAAATCATGTTTTCGTTCCTCTTTATATGGATGTAAAAATAAGATTGCGTAAGCGGGTATAAATTTCGTTCCTAGGGGAGTAGAAATGTGGATTGAAGTCAGTTGAATGAAGCCACTGAATGGACTAAATCACCAGTCATACTCGCTAGTCAACACTCGTCAATTCATTTTCTAGTCAAGTCACTTTTTGTTGTGGGCGACTGCCGAAGCAGTTCTAGTCGAAAAGAAGCTACTGAGAGTAGAGTCGGTCTTCATTTTTCAACTTCGAAGATTTCGGGCCCTGGCCCGGTGTACATACAATGAAGGGAAAGAATCAAGCGTTCCTTAAAAGAACGTTCCAAGGGGACTTATGCAGAAATGGTTAAGAGGTCCGTTCCAACGACTCAGTACAATCCCTACTCCATTCTGCAGAACGACGAGCCTGTTGCTGACGCTCCCAATGCAGGAAGTTCCGGTACATCGCAGGGTGCCATCAGGAAAATGCATCCCAAGTTGGAATGAAATCACGGATCGAACGTGCTGAGAATAGACCGAAGCAAGTACCTCCTGGCTTAAGCAGTTCTTCTACGCTCCAGGGGTTCTCAGTGTGGGCGGACAGAGTTTTCACAGAGCGCAAGTGGATTAACACGTATTTGCTTTGGAAGGATGAATTAAAACACGCGGTACTTCACGGAAGAACAGTGCTTGGAACGTTTGCTGGATCTTTCTGAACGTGCGAAGCTTAAACAGCCTTGGTTGTCTCCATTGACCACTGTTGCTGTCACTTGATGTTCGCCAAAATGTTCGAGTAGTCGCCGCAGCCAGATAACCTCTTGAATGTCTCAGCCAGAGCGACATACTCGGCCTCCATTGTTGATAGCGTCACACAACTCTGCCGACGACTCACCCAGCAGACTGCTCCTCCTGCGTAGAACACAACGTATCCAGTCGTTGATTTTCGCGTGCTTTTATCTCCTGCCCATTCCGAATCCGAAAACGCCACCAATCCTTCAGCATTTTTACCTCCAAGTTGCAGTTTCCATTTCTTCGTACCTTTTAGGTAACGTACTACACGCTTCGCTGCTGTCCAGTCGGCTTCCATGGGAGCACTGAATTTCCGACCTAAAATCGCGACACTTGTCGCAATGTCCGGGCGTCCACAACCGCAAAATAGTGTAGTGCACCTACAACGCTTCTGTACTTTGTACCATCTTCGAACGGATTACTGCTAACCTCGTCTTTCAGATAACCCGGATCCATGGGCGTTTTTGCTATCTTCGATTCGCTAAGACCTGTTCTGATAAGCAGTTTTGACGTAGGACTACGTCTAACCGGAAGATATAGGGGGTGAAATGAAAATCTAGGCACTGAACAAGTAGGAAAAAAATGCAAGATTTGGAACGCTTATAACTCGAGCATTTCTCAATAGATCGCAAAGATTTTTGCATCAATTGATAGGAAATATATCTACGCATCTATCATAACGAATAACATTTCATTTTTCTTGAGATAAATAATTGAATAATTGTGAAATATCAAGCATTGTCAAAATGCACTATGTGCCCATTTTTGATTGGTCCATTTTGTGCTCCTCAAATCGTACCGACCAAAACGGGCAACCAGAGCAGCAGCGAAATAGGATGAAGCGCGATTGGAAAGGAAAAAGAAAAAAATGAACGAAACATTGGTCGCAGTCTCACACATGCGTAATTCTCGAGCCAGCCAGTCAGCTTAAAAATCCCCGCTCCGCTGCCGTAACGATCATTCTCATTCAAACCGTACACCACATCGGTTCGCATCACAACACATCAACAAACCAACCGAAGCAGCCATGTCTGGACATGGTAAAGGAGGAAAAGTGAAGGGAAAGGCAAAATCCCGCTTGAACCGTGTTGATCTGGAGTTCCTCGCAAGGGTAGCTAGGCCGAGCGCGTTAGTACCAGTGTACCAGTCCACCTAGCCGGCGTTATATAGTTTCGGCCGCCGAAGTGATCGAGCTGGCAAAGCTGCTCGCGACGATAAGAAAACCCGCATTCGGAACAGAACACATTCGGTTCGGTGGACATCAAGACAACAGGCAGTTGCAGCGAGTGGCGAGTGGCAAACGCAATCGCAAAACGGCATCAGGTAGCACAAGAAAAAAGTTTGTTCTTTATACAAACTGCTTTGGTGGCAAATCCAGAACAAGGCGGCATCGAGGGCGTTCGAAATGGGTTTTTTTCAAAACCACGAGTACTAAGTTTTCTAAATTGGAACCATTCCATAAAACAAGGCGCTTTTCAGGGCCATTAAACCTTCCCAAAAAAAAGTTTAGGAAATACAGTGCAATGCTTTCTAAAACATTATCCAAAATAATAATAAAACACAAATTGATTTTTTCATAATTTGTTTGCCAGGATCTGATGAGTATGTGAATTTGGCAGTTGTTCTGAGCTTATTGATAGTTGGGGACTTTCCTGATTATTCAATTTTCACCAATTCTGATATTTTCGGCAGAATATGGGAAAGTTAGATCTGATAAAATGTTCTTTACTGACGGTTCATGCATAAACGGGTCCACTGGCTTTGGCATCTTCAATGAAAATTCCAGTGCCTCTTTCAAACTCAAAGATCCTTGTTCCGTGTATGTTGCTGAACTGGGTGCGATATACTACGCACTGGGGATCATTGAAACATTGCCCATCGACCACTATTTTATTTTTTCAGACAGTCTCAGCTCAATAGAGGCAATCCGCTCAATGAAGGTTGATAAACGCTCATCTTATTTCCTAACTAGAATAAGACAACTATTGAGTGTTTTGGTCGAAAAATTATTCAAGATTACCTTAGCATGGGTTCCCTCTCATTGTTCGATTCCGGGGAATGAGAAAGCGGACTCGCTAGCTAAGGTAGGCGCTTTAGAAGGCACACTTTTTGAAAGGCAAATTGCTTATAATGAATTTTTCCACATTCCTCGTCAGTACACGCTCGTAAGTTGGCAGCGCATGTGGAGTGGAGATGAGTTCGGTCGTTGGTTACACACGATTATCCCTAAGGTCTCGACGAGTGCATGGTTCAAGGGATTGAATGTAGGTCGTGATTTCATTCGCGTGATATCTCGGCTCATGTCCAATCACTACAACCTAAACGCGCATCTCTATCGCATTGGGCTCGCAGCAAATAATCTTTGTGATTGTGGCGATGGCTACCACGACATCGAGCATGTTGTCTGGTCGTGTATCCGGTTCCATACTGCTCGCTCTCAGCTCTCTAGAGCACTGAGAGCACAAGGCAGACAATCGGAGATCCCCGTCCGGGATATCTTAGGTAGCCGTGATCCTGATCTTCTGCTTCATCTATACCTGTTCCTCAGAAACGCCGATGTCAACGTTTAATGATGTTTCCTTCGTTGTGTCCCCGTTTTATATCCCTCCTATCCGATCGATAAACTTTTACTTAGTCGCGGCAATACATACACACACTCTTTACAGATACACGGGCCAAAGGTTGTGCAGTCCACTGATCATTCAACAAGAGCCAAAGGTTGTACCGCTTATGACAACTCTACACGAACTGATGATTGCGCCGGCTAGTGACCATTCTATCCTGGATTCCTCGAGTTGAGAAAGACGCACCACGCTAGATATGAGGTACAGACTAGGGGGGCGTTGCTGATTAAGGGTCAGCTGCATCCCAAAAGGAAGTATCCCGTATCGGGCACACGTACAGAGCATTGGAGACAGCAACATCCGAATTACGAAAACACTTGTAATACTAACCTCGAGCCAACCGCGAGTAATCGGTTACATATTACTAACATAGATAATTGTCAAAGTTTTGAACTCCCGGCCCCGTGAGGCTAACGCCATATGAGCCTTGATAAAAATAAATATTTTGGAAAAAAAAAAAAAATTCTAAAATTGTTTCCAGATTGAAAGTAAGGTAATTTACAATTAGTTCGACATTTAGCTAATTGGACGGTAATTGGATGTAATGCGACTTATTTTAGGACATTTTTGTAAACATAGAGATCCAAATTATGACTCCGCATTGAAAGTCGACACTGTACCACTGTCATCGCAAATGTTCAATTACAGGTTAAAATCGCCTCCAATGCGACACTGAGTGGCGCTTCGGCACGTAGCATTGAATGTAATTTACTGTACAACATGTCACAAAGCTGGATGGGAAGAAATTTTCCAACTGTGAAAGCTGTGGCGAGTGGCAACAAATCGCTAAACAGGAAGGTTTAACCGAACAAGATGGGGATATCGAGTGATAACAAAACAATAAACTCTTTAGATTGAAGATAATTTTGTGATCCTGAAAAGGACCCTTTTTAGCCTGCATGTGAATCCAACGAGCGATCAAATCGTAATGAATGTATTTTTTTGCCATCGCTCCCTTTTAACGCTCATTAGTTCGTCTCGTTGGACTCGCCCCTCTGGCTGAGTCTGCCGATTTGTCTCTATCCTGTGAGTGTGTACCGCTAGAGTATAAAACACGCGGACCCCAAAAAAAAATATCTTTTCCGTGCATGAAATTGTACGGAATTTGTATATAGTAGTTTAAGGTCTTAGGTTAAGTAGGTAGTTTTATTATAACAATTAAAAAAATACAAATGTTTATCATTAAAAAAAAAAAAAAATAGATATAGTAAAAACAAACAGTACCTAGCATTCTATTATGCAAATTAAGATGAACAAAGATGTGAAGCGTTAGCTGGCCAATTAAAATGTATAGATCTTTGTATTAACCAAAAACGTATAAGAAATATAAATGAATTTATGCAAAAAAAAAAAAAATATCTTATTTTCTTTCAAACCGTAAACCCGTGTGGTTGTACGGCATCGGCATCGTGGACGTAACAAAGGAGGACAAGTTAAGGGAAAGGCAAAGTCCCACTCGAACCGTGCAGGTGTGCCGTTCCCCGTAGGTGTATCCGCCAATTGCTCAGCAAGGGTAGCTAGGCCGAGCGAGTTAGTACCAGTGCACCAGTCCACCAAGCCGGCGTTATATAGTTTCGGCCGCCGAAGTGATCGAATTGGCTGGTAAAGCAGCTCGCGACGATAAGAAAAACCGCATTCGGAACAGAACACATCAAGACAACAGGCAGTTGCAGCGAGTGGCGAGTGGCAAACGCAATCGCAAAACGGCATCAGGTAGCAGAAGAAAAAAGTTTGTTCTTTATACAAACTGCTTTGGTGGCAAATCCAGAACAAGGCGGCATCGAGGGCGTTCGAAATGGTTTTCTTCAAAACCACGAGTACTAAGTTTTCTAAATTGGAACCATTCCATAAAACAAGGCGCTTTTCAGGGCCATTAAACCTTCCAAAAAAGAGTTTAAGAAATACAGTTCAATGCTTTCTAAAACAATATCCAAAATAATAATAAAACACAAATTGATTTTTTCATAATTTGTTTGCCAGGATATGATGAGTATGTGTATTTGGCAGTTGTTCTGAGCTTATTGATTTTCACCAATTCTTAAATTGTTTCCAGATTGAAAGTACAGTAATTTACAATTAGTTGGACATTTAGCTAATTGGACGGACATGTAATGCGACATATTTAGTTGGACATTTTTGTAAACATAGAGTTCGGGGTCCAAATTATGACCCCACATTGAAAGTTGACACTGTACCACTGTCATCGCAAATGTTCAATTACAGGATAAAATTACCTCCAATCCGATACAGAGTGGTGGTAATGCAACGTGCCATTGAATGTAATTTACTGTAAAATATGTCACAAGCTGCATGGGAAGAAATTTTCCAACTGTGAAAGCTGTGGCGAGTGGCAAACGCAATAGCTAAACAGGAAGGTTTAACCGAACAAGATGGGAATATCGAGTGATAACAAAAACACAACACCAAAGGTTCTTTTCAGAACCATCAACATATTCATAAATAGTAAACAGTAAACTAATCCATGTTTCAGGTAGATAGGTAGGTATTCACGTAGGAGAAGAAAATAAAACAATATATTTAAAATATATATTTAACAAAAGCCTTTGTATAGTCCTACGTCACTCCGGTTATGTCCCCGACATTACTCACCCGTCTTTTTTTTTGACGTAGGACTTCGTCTAACCGGAAGATATAGGGGGTGAAATGGAAATCTAGGCACTGAACAAGTAGGAAAAAATGCAAGATTTGGAACGCTTATAACTCGAGCATTTCTCAATAGATCGCAAAGGTTTTTGCATCAATTGATAGGAAATATATCTACGCATCTATCATAACGAATAACATTTCATTTTTCTTGAGATAAATAATTGAATAATTGTGAAATATCAAGCATTGTCCAAATGCACTATGTGCCCATTTTTGATTGGTCCATTTTGTGCTCCTCAAATCGTACCGACCAAAACGGGCAACCAGAGCAGCAGCGAAATAGAATGAAGCACGATTGGAAAGTAAAAAGAAAACGAATGAACGAAACATTGGTCGCAGTCTCACACATGCGTAATTCTCGAGCCAGCCAGTCAGCTTAAAAATCCCCGCTCCGTTAAGGTACGGTAATGTGCTCAATAGTGAAATATATGATAGTGAACGAGCTGATGACCACCTATGCATTCCCTATCACAGCCTTCATTTTGATTGTACTATATGTGTATACGCCGAAAGATGCCCGACGTTGAACATTTAATAAGTACGAAGCCTTCAGAAAAAAATCAAGAATCAAGTTTGTAAAAAAAAACGCAAAAACACAACACCAAAGGTTCTTTTCAGAACCCCCAACATGTTCATAAAGAGTAAACAGTAAACTAATCAATTTTTCAGGTAGATAGGTAGGTATTTACGTAGGAGAAGAAAATAAAACAATATATTTAAAATATATATTTAGCAAAAGCTGTCCCCTTTGTATAGTCCTACGTCACTCCGGTTATGTCACCGACATTACCCATCCGTCTTTTTTTTTCATCCAAAATATATATTTTTATTAAGGCTCATATGGCGTCAGGCTAACGGGGCCGGGAGTTCAATATTTTGACAATGTTTGCTTAGACTATGTTAGTAATATGTAACCGATTACTCGCTGTTGGCTCGAGGTTAGTATTACAAGTGTTCTAATAATTGGTATGTTGCAGATGCTCTGTACGTGTGCCCGACACGGGATACTTCCTATTGGGATGCAGCTGACCATTAATCAGCAACCCCCCCCCCTTGTCTGTACCCCATATCTAGCGTGGTGCGTCTTTCTCGACTCGAGGAATCCAGGATAGAATGGTCACGAGCCGGCGCAATCATCAGCTCGTGTAGAGTTGTCATGAGCGGTACAACCTTTGGCTCTTGTTGAATGATCTGTAAAGAGTGTGTGTATGTATTGCCGCGACTAAGTAAAAGTTTATAGTTTGGATAGGAGGGATATGAAACGGGGACACAACGAAGGAAACGTTAAACGTTGACATCGGCGTTTCTGAGGAACATGTATAGATGAAGCAGAAGATCAGGATCACGGCTACCTAAGATATCCCGGACGGGGATATCCGATTGTCTGCCTTGTGCTCTCAGTGCTCTAGAGAGCTGAGAGCGAGCAGCATGGAACCAAATACACGACCAGACAACATGCTCGATGTCGTGGTAGCCATCGCCACAATCATAAAGTTTGTTTGCTGCGAGCCCAATGCGATAGAGATGCGCGTTTAGGTTGTAGTGATTGGACATAAGCCGAGATATCACGCGAATGAAATCACGACCTACATTCAATCCCTTGAACCATGCACTCGTCGAGACCTTAGGGATAATCGTGTGTAACCAACGACCGAACTCATCACCACTCCACATGCGCTGCCAACTTATTAGCGTATACTAACGAGGAATGTGGAAAAATTCATTATAAGCAATTTGCCTTTCAAAAAGTGTGCCTCCGCTTTCTCATTTCCCGGAATCGAGCAATGAGAGGGAACCCATGCTAATCTTGAATAATTTTTCGACCAAAACACTCAATAGTTGTCTTATTCTTGTTAGGAAATAAGTTACTATACTTTCATTGAGCGGATTGCCTCTATTGAGCTGAGACTGTCTGAAAAAATAAGATAGTGGTCGATGGGCAATGTTTCAATGATCCCTAATGCGTAATATATCGCACCCAGTTCAGCGACATACACGGAACAAGGATCTTTGAGTTTGAAAGAGGCACTGGAATTTTCATTGAAGATGCCGAAGCCAGTGGTCCCGTTTATGAATGAACCGTAAAGAACATTTTATCAGATCTAACTTTCCCATATTCCCATATAGGTGATCTAGGATTCCATGGATTTTTTGTCGCATGGACAGATCAAAAGTGACAGAGGAATTGCAGAAGTATGGGAAGCAAACTTGGTTGGAGATGCCTGGTGAAGGGTGCACGTCGTGGGTAAGGTACTCATGGTATAAAGACATAAAACTTGACTGAGGAGTCAGTTGAAGTAGATTTTCGAAGTTATCAATCACCAATGGATTCATGATCTTGCAACGGATGAGAAATCTGTAGGATAATTCTGTGAACCGAAGAGTAAGCGGGGGTACTCCTGCCAAAACTTTGAGACTCATCGTATGTGTCGAATGCAAACACCCCATGGCTATACGCAAGCAACGATATTGTATTCTCTCCAGCTTGAGAATATGAATCCTGGCAGCTGATCGGAAGCAAAAACTGCCATATTCTAACACTGATAATATCGTTGTTTTGTACAACTGAATGAGGTCTCCTGGATGGGCACCCCACCATGTTCCGGTAATTGTTTGGAGAAAATTGATTCTTTGCTGGCATTTCTGTTTCAAATACGCAATGTGTCTCCCCCAGGTACACTTAGAATCAAAATATACACTCAGGTATTTGAAAAACATAGAGTGTTGGATCGTTTTGCCGGATAGGTAAAGCTGGAATTGGGCGGGTTCGTGCTTCCTAGAAAAAACGACCATTTCAGTTTTCTCCGTAGAGAATTCAATACCCAGCTTGAGGGCCCACGTGAACAGATTGTTCAGGGTAACTTGCAACGACTTTCGCAGAACGACGGGATTAGTACCCGTGATGGAAATAACTCCATCGTCTGCAAGTTGTCTCAGCGTGCAGTCTCTAGTTAGACAATCATCCATATCATTGACGTAAAAACTGTACAAGAGGGGGCTTAGGCAGGAGCCTTGTGGTAGGCCCATAAAACAGTAACGAGAAGATTTCGAGCTGCCATGAGATAAAATCATGTGCTTTTCTGACAGTAAATTGTACAGGAAATTATTGAGAATTGGTGAAAGTCCACGATTATGAAGCTTCTCTGAGAGAATTTCCATGGAAACTGAATCAAATGCCCCTTTGATATCGAGAAAAACGGAAGCCATTTGTTCTTTGCGAGCAAATGCGATTTGGATTTCAGAAGATAGCAGCGCGAGACAATCATTTGTCCCTTTACCTCGGCGGAAGCCAAACTTCGTATTTGACAGCAAATTGTTCGTTTCGACCCACTTGTCCAAACGAAGTAGAATCATTTTCTCTAACAATTTACGAATACAGGATAACATTGCAATCGGCCTATACGAGTTGTGATCGCAAGCCGGCTTGTTGGGTTTCCGTATGGCTATCACTCTCACTTGTCTCCAGTCATGCGGGACAATATTCAGCTCCAGAAACTTGTTGAACAAGTTCAGCAAACGCTGTTTTGCCAAGTCGGGAAGATTCTTCAACAAGTTGAATTTAATCTTGTCCGACCCCGGAGCTGAATTGTTACATGAGAGAAGGGCAATTGAGAATTCCACCATCGAAAAATTCTCATAATCGCTTTGAAGTGGAATGTCGCGTACGACGTTTTGTGCAGGAACGGTGTCGGGGCAAACCTTCCTTGCAAAGTTAAAAATCCAACGGTCAGAGTATTCCTCACTTTCGTTTGTATGGTTCCAGCCACGCATTTTCCTAGCCGTATTCCAAAGAGTGCTCATAGCGGTCTCCCTTGACAAACCATTGACGAACTTCCGCCAATATCCACGCTTTTTTGCTTTAATCAAACCTTTTAGTTTGGCTTCTAGAGTCTGGTACTTTAGAAACCATTCCACTAAACCAGTTTTCCTGATTTTTTTGAAAGCGGATGATTTTTCAAGGTAGACCTTTGAACATTCCTTGTCCCACCAAAGTGATGGAGGACGACGTCGGAAAGTGGTAGCCGGTACACGTTTCTTTTGATCTTGAAGTGCGCTTTCGTAAATCAAACTCGATATAAAGTTATACTCTTCGAGTGGAGGAAGTTCATGCATTGAAACAATTGCTTCAGATATTATTTCCGCAAATGTTCTCCAGTCAATATTCTTCGTGAGGTCATACGAAATATTGACTGACTCACGAGAGCTTGATTCATTAGCGATCGATAAAATTATTGGTAGGTGATCACTACCGTGGGGATCTTGGATTACCTTCCACATGCAATCCAGGGATAACGAAGAAGAGCATAGAGATATGTCTAGCATGCTTGCCCGTGCAGGAGGGTTGGCTATTCTGGTTGCTTCCCCAGTATTCAAAACTGTCAATTTGAAGTTGTCGCACAGATCATAAATCAAAGTGGCACGGTTGTCATCGTAGAGTGATCCCCATGCTGTTCCATGGGAGTTGAAATCACCTAAGATTAACCGCGGCTCCGGCATTGCCTCGATAGTATCAAAGAATTGATGGCGGCCTACCGTAGTTCTGGGAGGGATATATATCGAAGCAATGCAGAGGTCTTTGCCATTGATTTGTGTCAAGCAACAACTTCAATGCCTGTCATCGATGGGAGAGTGACTCTATAGAAGGAGTGACATTTTTTAATCCCCAATAGTACGCCACCAAACGAGTCATTTCGATCGAGGCGAATAATGTTGAAATCGTGGAAATTCAGCTCATCGGCTGGAGAAAGCCATGTTTCACAGAGAGAAAATACATCACAGTTAGAGCTGTGAACTACAAATTTAAACTGATCTAGTTTAGGAATGATGCAATTCCACTGTATTACAGTGGTCAAATCCTTGACCTCTTGCACTGAATCAGGCATCGAGGGAAATGAACGCTGCCAAAAAACCACATTTTTCTTTCAAAAATGTTCTCACAATTGGAAGCAAACATAATACTATGCTTTTAAGAGGGTCATTTATATTTAAAGCATTTAAAATGTTGTCCACCAGGTCAGAAAGCGCAAGCAAGCCAGATTGTGGCTGTTGCCTCGACCGCGAAAAAGGAGCAGACGTGTTGGGTGCTGCTCCGGGAAGTGCTGAGGACCCCTGGTGCGTAGAAGAACCGCTTAAATCAGGAGGTACTTGCTTCGGTCTATTCTCAGCACGTTCGATTCGAGTTTTCATTCCAACTTGGGAAGTTTCGGTTTTCTTTCTGGGGAGTGATGGAAAAGAAGTAATTTTTCTTTTCCTGATGGCACCCTGCGATGTACCAGAGCTTCCTGCATTGGGAGCGTCAGCAACAGGCTCGTCGTTCTGCAGAATGGAGTAAGGATTGTCCTGAGTCGTTGGAACGGGACTCTTAAGCATTTCTGCATAAGTCCCCTTGGAACGTTCTTTTAAGGAACGCTTGATTTTTTCCCCTCGTTGTATGTACACCGGGCATTGAGTAAGATCATGAGGAGTCCCGCCGCAATGAAGACACTTGCGCTCTTTCGGGCAAGGATTCTCATCATGGCTCTCTTCACAATCTGCGCAACGTTTTTTGTTGCAACAATAGGCGGCCGTGTGACCGAGTTGCATACATTTGTTGCATTTCATTACCCGGGGTACAAACAACGGGGTACGAACAGGTAAACGAAGTGCACCTTTTGCAACGTAGTTTGGAAGGGCGGAACCCTCAAATGTCACACGAAAAGAGTTTATCCGATTGAGAACTCTTTTGTCATTTTTAAGTGACACAGATTTCAGTCGATCGCATGCAAGAATCTTCACACTTTTAAGTGAGGAGTTCTTGAAGCGACCGACACCATCGAGTATCTCTTTTCGACTCAAACCCTTTTCGTTTATTACACCATCTATTTCAACGTTGCAACAGGGTACGTATACGCGATAATCTATCGCAAAGAGATCACAGCGCGTTATTTCATTCGCTTGGGTTCTGCTGGAGACGACAACTCGTAATTTGTCTGGTCCCATCCGAGTAATCTCGGTAACTTCGGAAAATTTCTGTGTCAACTCTTTTGAGATGCGAATGACGTTAAGAGGTTTGGATTTTCGTCTAAAGTATACGATAAATGGGCCTTTGGCGCCATCAGGGTATTCTTTTAGACGAAAATCCTGCTTCTCGTCGTTTTCCTCATCTTCAGAGCTTTCTATCTCGTATACAGAATTTTCCTCCTCATCTTCTGTTTCATCCTCCTGCTCTTCAGGAGGAGGTTCATTATCTGCTATATTCTTTGGCGTGGATGAGGGATCCTCCCCGCCCTCTGCCATATTAATAAAAACGAAGAAGTAGACAACTGTTCGATATGAACAGAATATGATAATTTGGAAAATATAAATTAGTAAAAGAAATTATATTTCTATATTAGTTATTGTTGAAAATTTTATTTATTTCAATTTTTGTTATGTGTAATTTGAAAATGAAAAAAATTCCAATAAAAGTTCAACAGTGATGTAAGAAATGAACACCCCTAATGCCAACGCTTGCCGATATGAAAAAAAATGGGTGGGTTATATCTATGATATAACCGCAAGGTTGACGTGGGACTATCTTAGCTTAGCAATCATTTGTTTGTATTGATTAAATTTTTGATTGAATGAAACAATTTCCCAATTCAATTAAATGTGAGTAAAATTATTGTACAAAGGCTATGTAAGGTCGATTCATGCATTGTGATAGATTATGTTATTCGTTTCAAGTAAATTTAATGACAGTCCTTTTACATTTGGTATGATGGATTGGACAAAATATGTGAACGGAAGAATTATCAAACGATTATTTATTTTACTTCTACCCCTAAAGTTTGCATCTCTCAAGTGTATGTACTTCTCGAACTGCGAATTTGCTTGATTTGATGAACTTTAGGCACTCAGTTTCGAACATGTACCTTAAACGCATATTGTTTAATCAATAGGCGTTATCGCAGCAAATGGTTATCAACATTTTGCCTAATCATCAAATGGTGTGCTTAGAAATTCTGTGAGCTGAACATATGAAGGCATATCCTTCAATGCAATCTTGAATAACCGAGCAAAAACGTTGTACCCGTACCCGCTATGCAAAACAAAACTGCGGGTGCAGAAATACCCCCGACTTGCATGAACCAATAACTTCAACTTCTATAGAACAAAAATACCTCCGACCTGCATGAATTTGCAATGCCAATTTCTCCAGGCACATTAGTTTTGAAATCTCTGTTAGGGAACACACCGAACAAAAGCTCGCCCTACTTTCATGTATTTTCAATGCCGATTTCCACAAGTTTGCTTGGTTTTGATGGTCGTATTGGGGAAACCGTAAATCGGGCCAATCAAAACAAGGCAGTTAGCGCGTTTAGATAACGCTCAACATGTCACAGTTAATCAATTGTTTATCTAATGAAACATAACATTCTATTAATTGTGATAGATGCGTAAGATGAAAAATTACACACTAGAAACGGATGTAAAAAAGACGGGTGAGTAATGTCGGGGACAGGACTATACAAAGGGGACAGCTTTTGTTAAATATATATTTTAAATATATTGATTTATTTTCTTCTCCTACGTGAATACCTACCTATCTACCTTAAAAATGGATTAGTTTACTGTTTACTCTTCATGAATATGTTGATGGTTCTGAAAAGAACCTTTGGTGTTGTGTTTTTGTTATCACTCGATATTCCCATCTTGTTCGGTTAAACCTTCCTGTTTAGCTATTGCGTTTGCCACTCGCCACAGCTTTCACAGTTGGAAAATTTCTTCCCATCCAGCTTGTGACATGTTGTTCAGTAAATTACATTTGATGCGACGTGCCGGAGAAACACTTTGCCACTCACTGAAACTAATTGTTGCCTTGATGAGCGCCGAACCGAAGCTGCTCTGTTCTTGATGCGGGTTTTCCGATTGTCGTGAGCAGCTTTGCAAGCCAACTCGAGCACTCCGACGGCCGAAACTCTATAATCGCTGTTAGGTATACTGGTGCTCCGGCACCAATCCGTTCGGCCTAGTTACCCTTGCCGAGCAATCAGTGAATGCGACCAACAGGGAACTGGAGACTTGCACGATTCGAGTGAGACTTTGCCTTTCCCTTAACTTGTCCTCCTTTGTTACGTCCACGATGCCGATGCCGTACAACCACACGGGTTTGCGGTTTGAAAGAAAATAAGATATTTTTTTGGGTCCGCGTGTTTTATACTCTAGCGGTACACACTCACAGGATAGAGACAAATCGGCAAACTCAGCCAGAGGGGCGAGTCCAACGAGACGAACGAATGAGCGTTAAAAGGGAGCGATGGCAAAAAAATACATTCATTACGATTTGTTCGCTCGTTGGATTCACATGCAGGCTAAAAAGGGTCCTTTTCAGGATCACAAAATTATCTTCAATCTAAAGAGTTTATTGCTTTGTTATCACTCGATATCCCCATCTTGTTCGGCTAAACCTTGCTGTTTAGCGCTTGCATTTGCCACTCGCCACAGCTTTCACAGTTGGAAAATTTCTTCCCATCCAGCTTGTGACATATTTTACAGTAAATTACATTCAATGGCACGTCGCATTACCACCACTCAGTATCGGATTGGAGGTAATTTTAACCTGTAATTGAACATTTGCGATGACAGTGGTACAGTGTCGACCTTCAATGTGGGGTCATAATTTGGACCCCGAACTCTATGTTTACAAAAATGTCCAACTAAATATGTCGCATTACTGGTCCGACCAATTAGCTAAATGTCGAGATAAGTGTAAATTACTGTACTTTCAATCTAGAAGCAATTTAAGAATTGGTGAAAATCAATAAGCTCAGAACAACTGCCAAATTCACATACTCATCATATCCTGGCAAACAAATTATGAAAAAATCAATTTGTGTTTTATTATTATTTTGGATATTGTTTTAGAAAGCATTGAACTGTATTTCCTAAACTCTTTTTTGGAAGGTTTAATGGCCCTGAAAAGCGCCTTGTTTTATGGAATGGTTCAAATTTAGAAAACTTAGTACTCGTGGCTTTGAAAAAAACCATTTCGAACGCCCTCGATGCCGCCTTGTTCTGGATTTGCCACCAAAGCAGTGTGTATTAAGAACAAACTTTTTTCTTCTGCTACCTGATGCCGTTTTGCGATTGCGTTTGCCACTCGCCACTCGCTGCAACTGCCTGTTGTCTTGATGTCCACAGAACCGAATGTGTTCTGTTCCGAATGCGGGTTTTCTTATCGTCGCGAGCAGCTTTACCAGCTAACTCGATCACTTCGGCGGCCGAAACTATATAACGCCGGCTAGGTGGACTGGTGCACTGGTACTAACGCGCTCGGCCTAGCTACCCTTGCGGGGAACTCCAGATCAACACGGTTCGAGCCGGATTTTGCCTTTCCCTTCACTTTTCCTCCTTTACCATGTCCAGACATGGCTGCTTGGGTTGGTTTGTTGATGTGTTGTGATGCGAACCGATGTGGTGTACGGTTTGAATGAGAATGATCGTTACGGCAGCAGAGCGGGGATTTTTAAGCTGACTGGCTGGCTCGAGAATTACGCATGTGTGAGACTGCGACCAATGTTTCGTTCATTTTTTTCTTTTTCCTTTCCAATCGTGGTTCATTCTATTTCGCTGCTGCTCTGGTTGCCCGTTTTGGTCGGTTCGATTTGAGGAGCACAAAATGGACCAATAAAAAATGGGCACACAGTGCATTTTGACAATGCTTGATATTTCACAATTATTCAATTATTTATCTCAAGAAAAATGAAATGTTATTCGTTATGATAGATGCGTAGATATATTTCCTATCAATTGATGCAAAAACCTTTGCGATCTATTGAGAAATGCTCGAGTTACAAGCGTTCCAAATCTTGCATTTTTTCCTACTTGTTCAGTGCCTAGATTTCCATTTCACCCCCTATATCTTCCGGTTAGACGTAGTCCTACGTCAAAAAACACCTGTATCGGAAATATAGGTTCGACCGATCTGCTTGCGAGTTGTCGAAGCAATGATAAGCAGTTGCTCAATGTAATTTGTCAAACTCACATTGAATATTCCATTTTCTCTTCGTATTTCCTGCCCAAGGAAGTACTTTACATCGTCGAGATCAACAATTTCGAAATGCTTACACACCTACTTCTGAACGCGAGATATCTCCTCCTCGCTTTCTCTTCCGACCAGAAAATCATCCACGTAAACGATAAGGTAGATTTTCTTTTCATTATTGGTTGCCACGAACAAACACTTATCAGTAGAACTTGCTTGGAAACCCAATTCATTGAGAACATCAGTTAACTTCCGGTTCCAACATCGAGCGAACTGTTTCACGAAGGTGACAAACGATTTCCTCCTTGCCTTGAACCTCGTAGGCAGGCGGTTTATGCATATATATCTTCTCGTCGATCTCTCCATAGAGATGTGCAGTGCGGATGTCTATGCACTATGTGCCCATTTTTGATTGGTCCATTTTGTGCTCCTCAAATCGTACCGACCAAAACGGGCAACCACAGCAGCAGCGAAATACAATAAAGCACGATTGGAAAGGAAAAAGAAAAAAATGAACGAAACATTGGTCGCAGTCTCACACATGCGTAATTCTCGAGCCAGCCAGTCAGCTTAAAAATCCCCGCTCCGCTGCCGTAACGATCATTCTTTGTGTGGACAACGACTGGACAACATCGTTGCTGGACTAGCTGGACGGCGAGGGATCGAGTGCTTTTCTCCAGGCAAGAGGGCGGAGGTGGTAGCGCTGGAGTAGAGTAATAGAGTAGAGTAGAGTTTTCAAAGGGCCTTTCTCAAGGCTAGAGACGAATGAACTGCAAAAGTTTAAAGTCTCTATAATACAATACCTTCCTTCCTTCCTTCCGTAACGATAATTCTCATTCAAACCGTACACCACATCGTTTCGCATCACATCACATCACCAAACTAACACAAGCAGCCATGTCTGGACATGGCAAAGGAGGAAAAGTGAAAGGAAAGGCAAAATCCCGCTCGAACCGTGTTGGACTGCAGTTTCCCGTAGGTGTATTCGCCAATTGCTCCGCAAGGGTAGCTAGGCCGAGCGCGTTAGTATCAGTGCACCAGTCCACCTAGCAGCCGTTATAGAGTTTCGGCTGCCGAAGTGATCGAGTTGGCTAGCAAAACTGCTCGCGCTTTGGTTCGGTGGACATCAAGACCTCAACAGGCAGACGCAGAAGAAAAAAAGTTGTTGATTATACAAACTGCTTTGGTGGCAAATCCAGAACAAGGCGGCATCGAGGGTGTTCGAAATGGCTTTTTTTCAAAACCACGAGTACTAAGTTTTCTAAATTGGAACCATTCCATAAAACACGGCGCTTATCAGGGCCATTAATTTGGACCCCGAACTCTATGTTTACAAAAATGTCCAACTAAATATGTCGCATTACTGGTCCGACCAATTAGCTAAATGTCGAGATAAGTGTAAATTACTGTACTTTCAATCTAGAAGCAATTTAAGAATTGGTGAAAATCAATAAGCTCAGAACAACTGCCAAATTCACATACTCATCATATCCTGGCAAACAAATTATGAAAAAATCAATTTGTGTTTTATTATTATTTTGGATATTGTTTTAGAAAGCATTGAACTGTATTTCCTAAACTCTTTTTTGGAAGGTTTAATGGCCCTGAAAAGCGCCTTGTTTTATGGAATGGTTCAAATTTAGAAAACTTAGTACTCGTGGCTTTGAAAAAAACCATTTCGAACGCCCTCGATGCCGCCTTGTTCTGGATTTGCCACCAAAGCAGTGTGTATAAAGAACAAACTTTTTTCTTCTGCTACCTGATGCCGTTTTGCGATTGCGTTTGCCACTCGCCACTCGCTGCAACTGCCTGTTGTCTTGATGTCCACAGAACCGAATGTGTTCTGTTCCGAATGCGGGTTTTCTTATCGTCGCGAGCAGCTTTACCAGCTAACTCGATCACTTCGGCGGCCGAAACTATATAACGCCGGCTAGGTGGACTGGTGCACTGGTACTAACGCGCTCGGCCTAGCTACCCTTGCGGGGAACTCCAGATCAACACGGTTCGAGCCGGATTTTGCCTTTCCCTTCACTTTTCCTCCTTTACCATGTCCAGACATGGCTGCTTGGGTTGGTTTGTTGATGTGTTGTGATGCGAACCGATGTGGTGTACGGTTTGAATGAGAATGATCGTTACGGCAGCAGAGCGGGGATTTTTAAGCTGACTGGCTGGCTCGAGAATTACGCATGTGTGAGACTGCGACCAATGTTTCGTTCATTTTTTTCTTTTTCCTTTCCAATCGTGGTTCATTCTATTTCGCTGCTGCTCTGGTTGCCCGTTTTGGTCGGTTCGATTTGAGGAGCACAAAATGGACCAATAAAAAATGGGCACACAGTGCATTTTGACAATGCTTGATATTTCACAATTATTCAATTATTTATCTCAAGAAAAATGAAATGTTATTCGTTATGATAGATGCGTAGATATATTTCCTATCAATTGATGCAAAAACCTTTGCGATCTATTGAGAAATGCTCGAGTTACAAGCGTTCCAAATCTTGCATTTTTTCCTACTTGTTCAGTGCCTAGATTTCCATTTCACCCCCTATATCTTCCGGTTAGACGTAGTCCTACGTCAAAAAACACCTGTATCGGAAATATAGGTTCGACCGATCTGCTTGCGAGTTGTCGAAGCAATGATAAGCAGTTGCTCAATGTAATTTGTCAAACTCACATTGAATATTCCATTTTCTCTTCGTATTTCCTGCCCAAGGAAGTACTTTACATCGTCGAGATCAACAATTTCGAAATGCTTACACACCTACTTCTGAACGCGAGATATCTCCTCCTCGCTTTCTCTTCCGACCAGAAAATCATCCACGTAAACGATAAGGTAGATTTTCTTTTCATTATTGGTTGCCACGAACAAACACTTATCAGTAGAACTTGCTTGGAAACCCAATTCATTGAGAACATCAGTTAACTTCCGGTTCCAACATCGAGCGAACTGTTTCACGAAGGTGACAAACGATTTCCTCCTTGCCTTGAACCTCGTAGGCAGGCGGTTTATGCATATATATCTTCTCGTCGATCTCTCCATAGAGATGTGCAGTGCGGATGTCTATGCACTATGTGCCCATTTTTGATTGGTCCATTTTGTGCTCCTCAAATCGTACCGACCAAAACGGGCAACCACAGCAGCAGCGAAATACAATAAAGCACGATTGGAAAGGAAAAAGAAAAAAATGAACGAAACATTGGTCGCAGTCTCACACATGCGTAATTCTCGAGCCAGCCAGTCAGCTTAAAAATCCCCGCTCCGCTGCCGTAACGATCATTCTTTGTGTGGACAACGACTGGACAACATCGTTGCTGGACTAGCTGGACGGCGAGGGATCGAGTGCTTTTCTCCAGGCAAGAGGGCGGAGGTGGTAGCGCTGGAGTAGAGTAATAGAGTAGAGTAGAGTTTTCAAAGGGCCTTTCTCAAGGCTAGAGACGAATGAACTGCAAAAGTTTAAAGTCTCTATAATACAATACCTTCCTTCCTTCCTTCCGTAACGATAATTCTCATTCAAACCGTACACCACATCGTTTCGCATCACATCACATCACCAAACTAACACAAGCAGCCATGTCTGGACATGGCAAAGGAGGAAAAGTGAAAGGAAAGGCAAAATCCCGCTCGAACCGTGTTGGACTGCAGTTTCCCGTAGGTGTATTCGCCAATTGCTCCGCAAGGGTAGCTAGGCCGAGCGCGTTAGTATCAGTGCACCAGTCCACCTAGCAGCCGTTATAGAGTTTCGGCTGCCGAAGTGATCGAGTTGGCTAGCAAAACTGCTCGCGCTTTGGTTCGGTGGACATCAAGACCTCAACAGGCAGACGCAGAAGAAAAAAAGTTGTTGATTATACAAACTGCTTTGGTGGCAAATCCAGAACAAGGCGGCATCGAGGGTGTTCGAAATGGCTTTTTTTCAAAACCACGAGTACTAAGTTTTCTAAATTGGAACCATTCCATAAAACACGGCGCTTATCAGGGCCATTAAACCTTTCAAAAAAGAGTTTACGAAATACAGTTCAATGCTTTCTCAAATAATATCCCAAATAATAATAAAACACAAATTGATTTTTTCATAATTTGTTGACCAGGATCTGATGAGTATGTGAATTTGGCAGTTGTTCTGAGCTTATTGATAGTTGGGGACTTTCCTGATTATTCAATTTTCACCAATTCTTAAATTGTGTACAGTAATTTACAATTAGTTCGACATTTAGCTAATTGGACGGACATGTAATGCGACATATTTAGTTGGACATTTTTGTAAACATAGAGATCCAAATTATGACCCCATATTGAAAGTCGACACTGTACCACTGTTCACAAAGCTGGATGGGAAGAAATTTTCCAACTGTAAAAGCTGTGGCGAGTGGCAACAAATCGCTAAACAGGAAGGTTCAGCCGAAGAAGATGGGGATATCGAGTGTTAACAAAACAATAAACTCTTTAGATTGAACATAATTTTGTGATCCTGAAAAGGACTCTTTTTAGTCTGCATGTGAATCCAACGAGCGAACAAATCGTAATGAATGTATTTTATTGCCATCGCTGCCTTTTAACGCTCATTCGTTCGTCTCGTTGGACTCGCCCCTTTGGCTAAGTCTGCCGATTTGTCTCTATCCTGTGAGTGTGTACAGCTAGAGTATAAAACACGCGGACCCCAAAAAAATATCTTATTTTCTTTCAAACCGTAAACCCTTGTGGTTGTACGGCATCGTTTAACATCGCATCGCATCACATCATAAAAAGAAAACAAGCAGCAACGTGGTCGTAACAAAGGAGGACAAGTTAAGGGAAAGGCAATGTCCCACTCGAGCCGTGCAGGTGTGCAATTCCCCGTAGGTGTATCCGCCAATTGCTCCGCAAGGGTAGCTAGGCCGAGCGCGTTAGTACCAGTGCACCAGTCCACCTAGCCGGCGTTATATAGTTTCGGCCGCCGAAGTGATCGAGTTAGCTGGCAAAACTGCTCGCGCTTTGGTTCGGTGGACATCAAGACCTCAACAGGCAGACGCAGAAGAAAAAAAGTTTGTTGTTTATACAAACTGCTTTGGTGGCAAATCCAGAACAAGGCGGCATCGAGGGTGTTCAAAATGGCTTTTTTCAAAACCACGAGTACTAAGTTTTCTAAATTGGAACCATTCCATAAAACACGGCGCTTATCAGGGCCATTAAACCTTTCAAAAAAGAGTTTACGAAATACAGTTCAATGCTTTCTAAAACAATATCCACAATAATAATAAAACACAAATTGATTTTTTCATAATTTGTTTGCCAGGATATATTGAATATGTGAATTTGGCAGTTGTTCTGAGCTTATTGATTTTCTCCCAATTCTTAAATTGCTTCTAGATTGAAAGTACAGTAATTTACACTTATCTCGACATTTAGCTAATTGGACGGACCTGTAATGCGACATAGTTAGTTGGACATTTTTGTAAACATAGAGTTCGGGGTCCAAATTATGACCCCACATTGAAAGTCGACAAATGTTCAATTACAGGTTAAAATTACCTCCAATCCGATACTGAGTGGTGGTAATGCGACGTGCCATTGAATGTAATTTACTGTAAAATATGTCACAAGCTGGATGGGAAGAAATTTTCCAACTGTGAAAGCTGTGGCGAGTGGCAAATGCAATCGCTAAACAGAAAGGTTTAGCCGAACAAGATGGGGATATCCAGTGATAACAAAACAATAAACTCTTTAGATTGAAAATAATTTTGTGATCCTGAAAAGGACCCTGTTTAGCCTGCATGTGAATCCAACGAGCGAACAAATCGTAATGAATGTATTTTTCTTTCTTTCTTTGTTTTTAAGAGGCTTTAAACTTTGAAGTTCATTCGCCTCTAATGTATTTTTTTGCCATCGCTCCCTTTTAACGCTCATTCGTTCGTCTCGTTGGACTCGCCCCTCTGGCTGAGTCTGCCGATTTGTCTCTATCCTGTGAGTGTGTACCGCTTGAGTATGAAACACGCGGACCCCAAAAAAATATCTTATTTTCTTTCAAACCGTAAACCCGTGTGGTTGTACGGCATCGGCATCGTGGACGTAACAAAGGAGGACAAGTTAAGGGAAAGGCAAAGTCTCACTCGAACCGTGCAGGTCTCCAGTTCCCTGTTGATCGCATTAACTGATTGCTCCGCAAGGGTAACTAGGCCGAACGGATTGGTCCCGGAGCACCAGTATACCTAACAGCGATTATAGAGCTTCGGCCGTCGGAGTGCTCGAGTTGGCTTGCAAAGCTGCTCACGACAATCAGAAAACCCGCATCAAGAACAGAGCAGCTTCGGTTCGGCGCTCATCAAGGCAACAATTAGTTTCAGTGAGTGGCAAAGTGTTTCTCCGGCACGTCGCATTAAATGTAATTTACTGAACAACATGTCACAAGCTGGATGGGTAGAAATTTTCCAACTGTGAAAGCTGTAGCGAGTGGCAAACGCAATAGCTAAACAGGAAGGTTTAACCGAACAAGATGGGAATATCGAGTGATAACAAAAACACAACACCAAAGGTTCTTTTCAGAACCATCAACATATTCATAAAGAGTAAACAGTAAACTAATCCATTTTTCAGGTAGATAGGTAGGTATTCACGTAGGAGAAGAAAATAAAACAATATTTTTAAAATATATATGTAACAAAAGCTGTCCCCTTTGTATAGTCCTACGTCACTCCGGTTATGTCCCCGACATTACCCACCCGTCTTTTTTTTGTTAGATTTGTAATTTTGTACATAAACCTGTGCATGCATGCGCATGTACATGCATACATATATATACATTTTATTTACTTATATCTACATGTATATGCATACGCGGCGGTGAAGTGACTAACTGAAATAAGAGTGTATTTTAGATTTTACCAAAGAAGCCGGTTTCTTTCAGAAACGCAATCAAATTGGTTTCCTGTGTCTCGTCTCTACTGAGAGTGTCTCGGAGACTCTGACCTATATTGTGTCGGGCACGAGCATCTTTGGTGTGTTGGCATTCTAGTAGAAGATGCCTAACTGAAACTTGGGCTGAGTTACATGCGCAAAGTGGTCTTTCGGTTTTCTTCATTAGGTGTGAGTGTGTGAAAAAAGTGTGTCCAATTCGAAGACGGGTTAGCACCCGTCTTTCTTTGCTGTTGTTTTGATCAAACCAAGGAAGCGTGGTATTTTTGATTTGATGGAGATGGGTGGGAGGGCTATTTAACCAGCCTATGTTCCAGCTTTCGCGAATTTGCTGTTTGACCCAGCGAGCTATATCAGTTCGAGGACAGGGTATAACTGGTGGTTCTATTTTGCTACCCTTACCGGCCAGTTTGAGTTTGTCTGCGGCTGTGTTTCCGAGGATTCCGGAATGACCAGGAACCCAACAGTAGGAGACGTTTTTTTCTGAAGCAGCCTGTTCTGTCTGTATTATCCATGGGTGTCTACTGTTTCCACTGACCAGGTCTTGAAGACAGCTAGCTGAATCGGAGAAAATTACCGTAGGAAGGTGATTATGGGTACACTCTTAGTAGAGTAGAGCAAAAGCTTCCGCACTGAAGATGGAGCATTGCGGTGGAAGAGAAAAGCTACCGGTGTATCTGTTCTCGAAAATTCCACACCCAACTCCATCGGAGTTAACAGAACCGTCTGTGTAGACCTGGTGTTCGAATTTGAAGTTTTTACGTTCCATTTTCTTCCCGTGGTTTTACGGCGGTTTTACGTTCCATTTTCTTCCCGTGGCAGTTGAAAGTGCGCATATATCGGGAAGGTCCTGATTTGTGAGGTCTTTGAACCAGTTTTTAGCTCGAATTACTAATGGTACATGGGGGTCATTGTCAGGAAGTGAAAGTTGTCGGATGGCTTTACCTGTGATAATTCTTGTCACAAGGTATTTGAAAGGTAGATGGCCACTTTCCGCCATGACGGCAGAAGTGGGACTCGTGATGAAGGCTCCTGTTGCTAGCTTTATTGCTTTGGCGTAGATGGGTTAAATGGCGTTGAGTACTCTGTCCCCACCATGGCTGAAGATGCCTACTCCGTGGAGAATTTGGAGGATCAACCAGACATTGATAATTTTCAGCAATGTTTCTCTGTGTCCAGAGGATAAACTTCCTGTAATAGACTTCAGGATATTCATTTTACCGTTCGCTGTTTTTTTGACTAATTGAGCATGATGTAAAAAGTTAAGCCTGGTATCGAAGGTTACGCCCAGTATTCTTAGTGTTCTCTTCTGAGGGATTTCGGTTTGATTAAGCTTTAGGGCGGATTTCTTTTTGAGTGTTTTGCCAATGTGAATGAATCGGGATTTTTCTGGCGAAAATTGGAATCCTATGTTTTGGGCCCAGTTTTGTACGGAATCAATTGTACTTTGAAGTCTCTTCCTCTGTGCTAACCCAAAGCCACTGACAGAAAAAAGAGTGATATCATCAGCATAAACAAGATGTTTATACTATCGGGAATTAATTCAAAAATAGGTTGCATGGCAACATTGAACAGTGTTGGAGAAAGGACTGAACCTTGGGGAAACCCGTTTTCAAGGATTTTCAATGAAGACTTGTGATTGTTGATGATTGTTTTAAAGGTTCTGTTTTCCAGAAACCCTTTGATGAAGAAGCCTAATCTACCACGAACCCCCCAGTTGAAAAGATTTTTCAGAACTGGGTACCTCCATGCTCGATCGAAGGCCTTGCTAAGATCGAGTGATACAACATCTGCGTGCAGATTACTTTCAGCAGCGTTGTCTAGGACTTTTTCGAGAGCTACGAGGCAGTCTTCTGTACTTTTACCCGCGCGGAAGGCAAATTGTCTAGGGTCGAGCAGCTTGTTTGACTCTAAAAAGGTCGTTAAGCGCCGGTTGATAATTTTTTCCATGATTTAACCGACGCAACTCAGAAGAGTGATGGGACGGAAGTTGTCCAGCAGGTGATTATTCTTGTCTGGTTTAGGCAGAGAGACCATTAGGCCCTCTTTCCAGCAATTTGGGAAAATTCCACTGTTCCATACATTGTTGTAAAGTTTTAAAAGAACTTTTTTCCCAAGATAGGGTAGGTTTTTCAGCATTGGGTAGCTGATGCCATCTGGTCCAGTGGAGCCGCGTGTTGCTTTGTTTAAAGCCCATTCTAGTTCTTTGAATGAAAGATTTCTATTGAAGTCAAAATCTGCATCGGTGTCAAAATCAATGGGGATTTTTTCGCATTCTGCCCTGCGAGTTTGGAAGGTAGTATCGAAGCTTTGGTTAGCTGAGGTGGAGGCAAAGAAATCTCCGAAGGCCTCTGCTATCGTTTTGCGATCATTTGTGTACTGACCGTTGATTAGAAGGTTGTATTCGTTGTTCCTTTTTTTCCCATGAAGCCTGCCAATTTTGCTACATAATTCCTTTGACGACGTGTTGGGATTAATATCGTTGACAAATTTAATCCAGCTGTTATGCTTGGCTGTTTTAATAATAGCTCTAGCATTTTTGCGAGCCCTTTGGAATTCCTCTAGCAGAGTGTGCTTAGATGGGTTATCCGGATGGGCCTTTCTTAGCTTGCGTAAGGCTTTTCTTCTGTCTTTGATAGCTTTATTTACTTCAGGTGTCCACCATGGGACGCATTTTCTACCAGGATTTCCGCTGGTTCTAGGAATGTGCCGTATTGCAACCTCAAGGACGGATTGGGAAAAGTCTTCGGGTGTCCAATCTTGTTTGGTTGAGAGGCAGCTTTCAATGTCACATTGATAGCCAGCCCAGTTTGCATATTCAAATTTCCATCTCGGCCTTGTTGAAACTTCTGGAGAAGGTTGGCCAAGGGAAATACATATTGGGAGATGATCGCTGTTGCAGCAATCATCGTGGGTGTTCCATGAAAGCTTTGAACAAAGTTGAGGAGATGCGATGGTGAGATCTATGGCCGAAGAAGAGCCAGAAGCAGAATTGATTCTGGTGTGTTGGCCGTTGTTCAGAAGAGTGAGAGTATTATCGGAGAGAAAATCCTCTAAAATGGACCCTCTTCGATTGAGGTATGAGCATCCCCAGGCATATGAGTGTGCATTGAAATCACCCATAAGGAGAACTGGGGAGGGAAGTTGGTTGAGAAGATGGTCCAGTTGACCCCGTAGAGGAGCCACATCGGACGTAGGAGAAATGTATATGCTGGCTACTGTGATTGGAAACGGAAGGTTTATGCGTATTGCCACTGCTTGTAGAGCGGTGTTAACGGGGAGAAAATTGTGGGGGGTGCCGATTTTTATTGAAGTTGCAACGCCTTTGAATGAAGGGTTGGGTCCTTCTTTGAAATAAGTGGTGTAACCTTTGATAGAATCTTTGTGAAAATTTCTCTGCGTCATAGTCTCTTGAAGAGCTATGATTGTGGGATTATATTTATTGATTAATGTTTGTAATTCCGGAAAATTTCTTTGGAGACTTCGAATGTTCCACTGAATAGCTAGTTTGTTCATTGGAGTGAATGTATTGGCGGGTTTGGTGGATCTTATTTGCCCTTGGAAGGGGTGCTGTTCTTTCCGGATCTCTTGTCATTTTTGTTTTGTTTGTTGTTGTTTTGTTTGTTATTTTGTGTGTTGTTGTTCTGTGTGTTGTTGTTTTGTGTGTTGTTGTTTTGTATGTTGTTGTTTTGTGTATTGTTATGTGTGTTGCTGTTTTGTGTGTTTTGGTTTTGCGTGTTATTTTGTGTGTTGTTTTTTTGTGGTGTGGTTTCCTTTGATTCCTGATTGTTTCGTGTCTTCTTCCTTTGTTTCTCTTTATTTTGTCGAAGTTCATCTTCTGAGGTTTTTAGCTCTTCTGAAGATGTGTTTTTGGAAGATATCTTCCTCTTGGTTTTCCTTGGGGCCTCAGATATTGTCATTGAAACATCGGAATCATATTCTGATTCGGTGGTCGAGGTATCAGATTCGGACATAGTAGTGTCAACTGTGGATGGAGTACTTTTGCGACTTGTTGCCGGACTGTTTTCAGCTGAAACGCAACTACATTTGCACTTGCAGCAGCTAGACGGTTTTTGAATATTATTTAACCTGTCTTGTAGGACACTTGAATATGAAGGTCCATTATTTTTAATGTTGTAAAGATCCTTGGCTTGTTTATATGAAATGCCTTGATCTATTCTAATCTTGGTTATTCCGTTTTCTTTTAGCCATGTTGGGCACTTCCTGCTTGAAGAGGAGTGGTCCCCTTGGCAATTAATGCAGTGGGCGACATCGTTACATATTTTGTTTTCTGTGCCATGTTCTTTGCCGCAATTTCGACAGAGTGGATTCTCGCGTTGGCATCGTTTCGACGTATGTCCAAAGCGGAAGCACTTGAAACATTGCATCGGGTTCGGGTAAAAATTCCGAGTTCCGATGCGAAGGAATCCAAATAAAATTACTTCTGGGATCACTGTCCCACGAATGGTAAGAATAAGGGTAGCTGTGGGGATAACTATATTGTTTTCCTTCCTAGTGATCCGCTTAACATCGATCACTTGTTGGTCGGCAAGTTCAGTGAGAATTATTGATTCAGGAATATCAATCACTTCCCGGCATGTGACAACGCATTTGCGTTGATTTAATGTTGGATGATATATTACCTCAACAGGTGTTTTATCGATGAGTTCATTTATTAAGAAGAGCTTACCGATGGTGTCCTCGTATCTGGCCGTTAAGATGTACTGCGTTCTCTTCTTATCGTCCTTTGATGGTCGGGCGTTGTTTTTATCAAAATCTTTCACGAAATTGGCGATGGTTTTGCTCACAACAAATGGGTTGGATGGTAACACATGATCTCCTGTAGCACGCAAGAGTAAAATTTGAAGATTACCGTTCAGAGGGTCAGCCCACTCTGGAGCGGTACGTTGAGTCGGCTTTCCTTGGTAAAAATTTGTAGCCCGGCCTCCCGGAGGCCCGGAGCTACTGGACGCCATGATATTGCCTAGCTACACCCTGGGTATAGCCGGCAGAATGGTTTCGGTTTACACAAACCTAACAAAACACTATTCGGATATGTGCGAGAAAACGTTCAACACACTCAATGGAGAAAAACGAAATAGCCCAAAACTGATTCACTGTAACGCGAAAATTTGGAAAAACGTACTAAAATTTTTCAGTCGTATACACTTTCAGTTCAATCACTTCACCGTTGAAATTCGTTTGCGTATATTCACGCTATGTATTATTTGGTTCTAAACACTAAAAGAGGCACTATGAGGGTAGCGTCAATGACGCCACGAAAGCGCGCGCTTTTTCCGGCTAGCCGGTGAGCGCCCGCTTTCCACGGTCGAAACGAGCTGATGCCTTCTCCTATTCGCCTTCTGCTTCCACGCTCGGAGGTTAAAATCAGTATGATTTTGATGAATGTATTTTTGACGTAGGACTACGTCTAACCGGAAGATATAGGGGGTGAAATGGAAATCTAGGCACTGAACAAGTAGGAAAAAATGCAAGATTTAGAACGCTTATAACACGAGCATTTCTCAATAGATCGCAAAGGTTTTTGCATCAATTGATAGGAAATATATCTACGCATCTATCACAACGAATAACATTTCATTTTTCTTGAGATAAATAATTGAATAATTGTGAAATATCAAGCGTTGTCAAAATGCACTATGTGCCCATTTTTGATTGGTCCATTTTGTGCTCCTCAAATCGTACCGACCAAAACGGGCAACCAGCGGCAGCAGCGAAATAGAATGAAGCACGCTTGGAAAGGAAAAAGAAAAAAATGAACGATACATTGGTCGCAGTCTCACACATGCGTAATTCTCGAGCCAGCCAGTCAGCTTAAACATCCCCGCTCCGCTGCCGTAACGATCATTCTTTGTGTGGACACCGACTGGACAACATCGTTGCTGGACGAGCTGGACGGCGAGGGATCGAGTGCCTTTCTCAAGGCAAGAGGGCGGAGGTGGTAGCGCTGAAGTAGAATAGAGTAGAGTTTTCAAAGGGCTTTTCTCAAGGCTAGAGACGAATGAACTGCAAAAGTTTAAAGTCTCTATAATTCAAGACCTTCCTTCCTTCCGTAACGATCACTCTCATTCAAACCGTACACCACATCGGTTCGCATCACAACACATCAACAAACCAACCCAAGCAGCCATGTCTGGACATGGTAAAGGAGGAAAAATGAAGGGAAAGGCAAAATCCCGCTCGAACCGTGTTTAGTTTCGGCCGCCGAAGTGATCGAGTTAGCTGGCAAAGCTGCTCGCGACGATAAGAAAACCCGCATTCGGAACAGAACACATTTGGTTCGGTGGACATCAAGACAACAGGCAGTTGCAGCGAGTGGCGAGTGGCAAACGCAATCGCAAAACGGCATCAGGTACCAGAAGAAAAAAGTTTGTTCTTTATACAAACTGCGTTGGTGGCAAATCCAGAACAAGGCGGCATCGAGGGCATTCGAAATGGTTTTTTTTTCAAAACCACGAGTACTAAGTTGTCTAAATTGGAACCATTCCATAAAACAAGGCGCTTTTCAGGGCCATTAAACCTTCCAAAAAAGAGTTTACGAAATACAGTTCAATGCTTTCTAAAACATTATCCAAAATAATAATAAAACACAAATTGATTTTTTCATAATTTGTTTGCCAGGATCTGATGAGTATGTGAATTTGGCAGTTGTTCTGAGCTTATTGATAGTTGGGGACTTTCCTGATTATTCAATTTTCATCAATTCTTAAATAGTTTCCAGATTGAAAGTACAGCAATTTACAATTAGTTCGACAGTTAGCTAATTGGACGGACATGTAATGCGACTTATTTAGTTGGACATTTTTGTAAACATAGAGATCCAAATTATGACCCCACATTGAAAGTCGACACTGTACCACTGTCATCGCAAATGTTCAATTACAGGTTAAAATCGCCTCCAATGCGACACTGAGTGGCGCTTCGGCACGTCGCATTGAATGTAATTTACTGTACAACATGTCACAAAGCTGGATGGGAAGAAATTTTCCAACTGTGAAAGCTGTGGCGAGTGGCAACAAATCGCTAAACAGGAAGGTTTAGCCGAACAAGATGGGGATATCGAGTGATAACAAAACAATAAACTCTTTAGATTGAAGATAATTTTGTGATCCTGAAAAGGACCCTTTTTAGCCTGCATGTGAATCCAACGAGCGAACAAATCGTAGTGAATGTATTTTTTTGCCATCGCTCCCTTTTAACGCTCATTCGTTCGTCTCGTTGGACTCGCCCCTCTGGCTGAGTCTGCCGATTTGTCTCTATTCTGTGAGTGTGTACCGCTAGAGTATAAAACACGCGGACCCCAAAAAAATATCTTATTTTCTTTCAAACCGTAAACCCGTGTGGTTGTACGGCATCGGCATCGTGGACGTAACAAAGGAGGACAAGTTAAGGGAAAGGCAAAGTCTCACTCGAACCGTGCAGGTCTCCAGTTCCCTGTTGGTCGCATTCACTGATTGCTCCGCAAGGGTAACTAGGCCGAACGGATTGGTGCCGGAGCACCAATATTCCTAGCAGCGATTATAGAGTTTCGGCCGTCGGAGTGCTCGAGTTGGCTTGCAAAGCTGCTCACGACAATCAGAAAACCCGCATCAAGAACAGAGCAGCTTCGGTTCGGCGCTCATCAAGGCAACAATTAGTTTCAGTGAGTGGCAAAGTGTTTCTCCGGCACGTCGCATTAAATGTAATTTACTGAACAACATGTACAAGCTGGATAGGAAGAAATTTTCCAACTGTGAAAGCTGTGACGAGTGGCAAACGCAATAGCTAAACAGGAAGGTTTAACCGAACAAGATGGGAATATCGAGTGATAACAAAAACACAACACCAAAGGTTCTTTTCAGAACCATCAACATGTTCATAAAGAGTAAACAGTAAACTAATCCATTTTTCAGGTAGATAGGTAGGTATTCACGTAGGAGAAGAAAATAAAACAATATATTTAAAATATATATTTAACAAAAGCTGTTCCGTTTGTATAGTCCTACGTCACTCCGGTTATGTCCCCGACATTACCCACCCGTCTTTTTTTGCCATCGCTCCCTTTTAACGCTCATTCGTTCGTCTCGTTGGACTCGCCCCTCTGGCTGAGTCTGCCGATTTGTCTCTATCCTGTGAGTGTGTACCGCTAGAGTATAAAACACGCGGACCCCAAAAAAATATCTTATTTTCTTTCAAACCGTAAACCCGTGAGGTTGTACGGCATCGGCATCGTGGACGTAACAAAGGAGGACAAGTTAAGGGAAAGGCAAAGTCTCATTCGAACCGTGCAGGTCTCCAGTTCCCTGTTGGTCGCATTCATTGATTGCTCCGCAAGGGTAACTAGGCCGAACGGATTGGTGCCGGAGCACCAGTATACCTAACAGCGATTATAGAGCTTCGGCCGTCGGAGTGCTCGAGTTGGCTTGCAAAGCTGCTCACGACAATCAGAAAACCCGCATCAAGAACAGAGCAGCTTCGGTTCGGCGCTCATCAAGGCAACAATTAGTTTCAGTGAGTGGCAAAGTGTTTCTCCGGCACGTCGCATTAAATGTAATTTACTGAACCACTTGTCCCAAGCTGGATGGGAAGAAATTTTCCAACTGTGGAAGCTGTGGCGAGTGGCAAACGCAATAGCTAAACAGGAAGGTATAACCAAACAAGATGGGAAATCGAGTGATTACAAAAACACAACACCAAAGGTTCTTTTCAGAACCATCAACATATTCATGAAGAGTAAACAGTAAACTAATCCATTTTTAAGGTAGATAGGTAGGTATTCACGTAGGAGAAGAAAATAATACAATATATTTAAAATATATATTTAACAAAAGCTGTCCCCTTTGTATAGTCCTACGTCACTCCGGTTATGTCCCCGACATTACCCACCCGTCTTTTTCAGACTAAAACTTCTATTGTTGCATTTGAGCGAGGCAATAATGGAAAAATAACACTCAAAAGCACTTTTTTTGAACAAAAGGTTAAATCCTCGTCGCCAATTGTTGCGTTGAGAGGGAGAAACGACTGAAACACGACTTTACGTTATGATTTTCAGATATCTAAGCGGTGTTTATTATTCTGTCTGTGATATTTATACCCTTGTGGAGTTGTACAATATCAAGGTGTTTAAATATAGGTGTAACATTTTGTGTTATTTAAAGGTGTGGACACTACACCATCCTCCTTGAAAACGGCAGTAAAGCCTTTCGCAGTTAACTTATCCACGGATATAAGACCGCTTGTCAACGACGGCACATACAGAACGTCAACAAGATTCACGTGGATCACTTCACCATCTCCGTTAATTCCGAGCACTGTACCTTCACCATATCCGGCAGTTTTCGCCACATTGCCATCGGCCAGAAAAACACTAGGACCGACTTTCTTCGTGAGCTTCGAGAAAAACTTTACATCAGAAGTCATTGACAGCTTGCACCACTATCAATGAACCATGAGCCGTTTGGCTCATTTCTCACCATAAAACACACACCACTGCAGTTATTTTTGACTTGCTCTGCATTCGCACTTCGCACTTCGGAACCTTTCCGTTCTCCGCCATCTTTGTTCTGCTTTGCTAGCAACCGACAATTTCGCTGAAAATGACCCGGCTTGCCACAATGGAAACACTTCCGATCTTTTACGGTACAGATCTGCTTTCCCTGCTTCGTTGCACTTTTCGTCGCGTTGACGTCACCTCTCGAACCACTCTTTTCCTTTCTTCGCTCATACTCGTCGAGCAACATCGACTTCACCAACTGCATGGTTAAATCTGCACCCGGCCGGCGTTCCAATGCCGTCACCAGACCACTATAAGAGTCGGGTAAACTTCTGAGGAGCATCGCAATTTTAAGCGATTCTTGCAGCTCTTGCTCGTCAGCCTATCGAAAAGTTGTTCGATTTCCTGAAGATGCTTTTCCAAATCACCACACTCGGACAAATTCAATGAACACATTTTCTTCAATAACGGAACGCGAGAAGTCATCGTTGATTTTTCGTGATACGCACGCAAAAACTCTCAAAATTCTTTCGCGTCGTCCGCATTTTCCACCAGGCTAAACTGGCTGTCCTCTATGCACAGCCCGATAGTCGATCGAGCCTTTTGCTCATCTTTCTTCCACTGCACCGTCACCGGAATCGGTTTGGCATCCGCAATCATATACCAGATTTCTTCTCGAATCAACAACATTTCCATGCGGAATTTCCAGCTCGACCAGTTCTGGTTGTTCAATTTTGCAAAGGATTTTTGGCATACTTCCAAAATCCGTCATCTTTTCACAACACAAAAGATGCTCGCGTATGCACACAACCGAAACACAAAATTACTTTTCCCAATATTTTCACCTTCCAGAACTTGCTCTGGGCCCATAACCTATGGGCGGACAGAGTGCGCAAGTGGATTAACACATATTTGCTTTGGAAGGATGAATGAAAACACGAGGTACTTCACGGAAGAAAAGATTATACTTTAATGTGTGTCGGTACTAAAATGGTTGATATTTGAATTTATATTTACATTGACATATACAGTGCTTCCGGACGGGTCATTTGTTATTCAATAAAATTGGTGAGGGGTAATACATTGAATATCCCTTCACTCAGCACTTCCTGGGGTAGCACCCGATCTGTCTGTTCCTTTTTCACGGTCGAGGCAACGCTTTGCAACGCTTGCGCTTTTTGACCTAGTAGACAGCATTTTAAATGATTTTGTGAGAACATTTTTGAATGAAAAACGTGGTTTTTTACCAGCGTTTGTTTCCCTCGATGCAAAAGGCCAAGGGTTTGACCACTGTAATACAGTGGAATTGCAGAAGCATCATCCCTAAACTAGATCAATTTAAATTTTTAGTTCATAGCTCAAACTGTGAGGTATTTTCCTTCTGTGAAACATGGCTTTCTTCATCCGACGAGCTGAATTTCCACGATTTCAACATTATTCGCCTCGATCGTAATGACTCGTTTGGTGGCGTACTATTGGGGATTAAAATGTCACTCCTTCTATAGAGTCACTCTCCCATCGATGACAGGCATTGAAGTTGTCGCTTGCCAGACACAAATCAATGGCAAAGACCTCTGCATTTCCTTCCAGAACAATGGTAGGCCGTCATCAGTTTTTTGATTTTGGTCAATATTGCGTATGACCTCACGAAATTGACTGGAGAAAATTTGCGGAAATAATATATGAAGCAATTGTTTCAACGCATGAACTTCCTCCACTCGAAGAGTATAACTTTACATCAGCTTTGATCTACGAAAGCACACTTGAAGCTCAAAAGAAACGTGTACCTGCCACCATTTTCCGACGTCGTCTTTCATCACTTTGGTGGGACAATGAGTGTTCAAAGGTCTACCTTGAAAAATCATCCGCTTTCAAAAAATTCAGGAAAACTGGATTTTGGAATGGTTTCGAAAGTACCAAGCTCTAGAAGCCAAACTAACAGGTTGGATTGAAGCAAAGCGTGGATATTGGCGGAAGTTCGTCAATGGTTTGTCAAGGGAGAAAGCTATGAGCACTCTTTGGAATACGACTAGGAAAATGTGTGACTGGAACCATACAAACGAAAGTGAGGAATACTCTGACCGTTGGGTTTTTAACTTTGCAAAGAAGGTTTGCCGACTCCGTTCCTGCACAAAACGTCGTACGCGACATTCCGTTTCAAAGCGATTATGAGAATTTTCATGTAACGATATCAAAAGGGAATTTGATTCAGTTTCCATGGAAATTCTCTCAGAGAAGCTTCATAATCGTGGACTTTCACCAATTCTGAATAATTTCTGTACAATTTACTGTCAGAAAAGCACATGATTCTCTCTCATAGCAGCTCGAAACCTTCTCGTTACAGTTTTATAGGTCTACCGCAAGGCTCCTGCCTAAGCCCCCTCTTGTACAATTTTTACGTCAATGATATGTATGATTGTCTAACTAGAGACCGTACGCTGAGACAACTTGCAGACGATGGAGTTATTTCCATCACGGGTACTAATCCCGTCGTTCTGCAAAATTCGTTGCAAGGTACCCTGAGTAATCTGTTCACGTGGGCCCTCAGCTGGGTATCGAATTCGCTACGGAGAAAACTGCACGGAGCCCGCCCAATTCAAACCGGGCATCTCCAACCAAGTTTGCTTCCCTTACTTTTGCAATTCCTCTGTCATTTTTGATCTGTCCATGCGACAAAAAATCCATGGAATCCCAGATCATCTACGCTCCGATTCTATTCCGCCGATATTTTCGGCAGAATATGGAAAAGTTAGATCTGATAAAATGTTCTTTACTGTCGGTTCATACATAAACAGGTTCACTGGCTTCGGCATCTTCAATGAAAATTCCAATGCCTCTTTCAAACTCAAAGATCCTTGTTCCGTGTATGTCGCTGAACTGGGTGCGATATACTACGCACTAGGGATCATTGAAACATTACCCATCGACCACTATTTTATTTTTTTAGACAGTCTCAGCTTAATAGAGCCATTCGCTCATCTTATCAAGGGATTGAATGTAGGTCGTGATTTCATTCACGTGATATCTCGGCTTATGTCCAATCACTACAACCTAAACGCGCATCTTTATCGCAATGGGCTCGCAGCAATCTATCTGATTGTAACGATGGCTACAACGACATCGAGCATGTTGTCTGGTCCTGCATCCGGTTCCATACTACCCGCTATCAGCTCTCCAGAGCATTGAATGCACATGGCAGACAATCGGATATCCCCGTCCGGGATATCTAAGGTAGCCGTGATCCTAATCTTCTGCTCCATCTATATCAGTTTCTCAGAAAAGCCGACGTTTAATGATGTTTCCTCCGTTGTATCCCTGTATTATATTCATCTTTTCCGATCTATAAACTTTTACTTAGTCGCGACAATCCATACACTTTTTACAGATACACGGGCCGAAGGTTGTGCAGCCAACTGATCATTCACCAAGAGCTGAGGATTGTACCGCTCATGGCTCTACATGAACTGATGATTCTGCCGGCTAGTGACCTGGATTCCTCGAGTCGAGAAAGACGCACCACGCTAGATATGGGGTACATACTAGGGGGGGGGTTGCTGATTAATGGTCAGCTGCATCCCAATAGGGAGTATCCCGTGTCGGGCACACGTACAGAGCATTGAAGACTGCAACATCCCAATTATGAGAAATCTTGTAATACTAACCTCGAGCCAACCGCGAGTAATCGGTTACATATTACCAATATAGTTGTAAGCAACTATTGTCGAAATATTGAACTCCCGGCCCCGTCAGGCTGACGCCATATGAGTCTTAATAAAAATATATATTTTGGATAAAAACAGGAAGTGGGTTATATCTATGGTATAACCGCAAGGGTGACGTAGGACTATCGTTGATTTAGAGATCATTTGTATGAAGTTGAATCTGAATTCATTCTGAATGAATGAATATTTGGAGAACTTCGAAAACGAGAGCGTTACGTTGGAGGCACAAGGTTTTATGCATCCAATATTGGATACGGAAATATCCTACTGATGGGGAAGAATAATCTTCAGAAGCTATCCTGTTGATTGCGATTGATTGAAAAACCACAAAACCAAATGTATTTGGTCACAGTGTTACATGGATAGAAAACATTCAATTAAACTCTTTCACATGAATATATTTTGAAAATTCCCAAAGGAACTGGCAGATTATTTTCAGTAACGATTAGATATTTCCACATACTGGAAGCCCACCAGTGGTTAATGCCAACTCGATAACCACCTGTTAATAGCACTTTATTGAAACATATTTGGTCACAGTGTTACATGGATAGAAAACATTCAATTAAACTCTTTCACATGAATATATTTTGAAAATTCCCAGAGGAACTGGCAGATTATTTTCAGTAACGATTAGTTATTTCCACATTTTCCTCGATACTGGAAGCCCACCAGTGGTTAATACCAACTCGATAACCACCTGTTAATAGCACTTGATTGAAACATATTTGGTCACAGTGTTACATGGATAGAAAACATTCAATTAAACTCTTTCACATGAATATATTTTGAAAATTCCCAAAGGAGCTGGCAGATTATTTTCAGTAACGATTAGATATTTCCACATTTTCCTCGATACTGGAAGCCCACCAGTGGTTAATGCCAACTCGATAACCACCTGTTAATAGCACTTGATTGAAACATATTTGGTCACAGTGTTACATGGATAGAAAACATTCAATTAAACTCTTTCACATGAATATATTTTGAAAATTCCCAGAGGAACTGGCAGATTATTTTCAGTAACGATTAGTTATTTCCACATTTTCCTCGATACTGGAAGCCCACCAGTGGTTAATGCCAACTCGATAACCACCTGTTAATAGCACTTGATTAAAACATATTTGGTCACAGTGTTACATGGATAGAAAACATTCAATTAAATTCATTCACATGAATATATTTTGAAAATTCCCAAAGGAACTGGCAGATTATTTTCAGTAACGATTAGATATTTCCACATACTGGAAGCCCACCAGTGGTTAATGCCAACTCGATAACCACCTGTTAATAGCACTTGATTGAAACATATTTGGTCACAGTGTTACATGGATAGAAAACATTCAATTAAACTCTTTCACATGAATATATTTTGAAAATTCCCAGCGGAACTGACAGATTATTTTCAGTAACGATTAGTTATTTCCACATTTTCCTCGATACTGGAAGCCCACCAGTGGTTAATACCAACTCGATAACCACCTGTTAACAGCACTTGATTAAAACATATTTGGTCACAGTGTTACATGGATAGAAAACATTCAATTAAACTCTTTCACATGAATATATTTTGAAAATTCCCAAAGGAACTGGCAGATTATTTTCCAGCAATGATTAGATCTTTCCGGAACTTTCTCGATGCTGAATGGCATCCTAACGGAAAGATTTCTGCGCGTGTATGTGTCGATCCTTCGCCGTCCACCTCCTCCAGCACGTTAGGCAACGATGTTGTCTTGTCGATGTCCTCACGAAAAATTAATGTGTCTCACGTTTCTTTCACGTTTCTTTGTTTTTAAGAGGCTTTAAACTTTGCAGTTCATTCGCCTCCAGCCCAGTGAAGAGCCACAATAAAACCAGTCCAGAGGGGACTGGCGAAAGGGAAACCAACAAAATCACTCATCAGACCTGTCCGCTCGACTCTCGGTTAAAGAAGAAGGTAGGAAGGGATCCTATGCTTCATAAGATATTTAATATATGCTGTAAAGAAAAGTAAAAATTTACTGATCCGAGGACCAAAGCAGTAACGAAGCACAAGTGACCTAGCGAAAGGCGTGTTCCAAAGCCAAAAAACAAAACGGCCCCTCTCAGGAGGATAGGAAGGAAAGGAGTGGAAAGGATTTGGGTGGGATTAGTGGATTGGGAGGGGGTGGGAGTGGTATGGGAAGGAAAGAGGGGAGGAGTAGGTGTGGGGTGGGGTGAAATGAAATGAAATACAGTTTGAATAGATAATAAAATATAGTGGTTTTGAATTTAATGGTATATAGTATAGCTGAAAAATGGAGAGGTTTATTTAATGAATTTATTCTCCTTGGTGAGTGTGGCTGTAGGAATAGGAAGTTGATTAAAGTATAATGTAATGGATAGAAGATAGATGTGGGTATGAAAGTATATATTATATTATTTGTTATTTAATATTATTGAATGCGTGTATATACATGTATGAATACCTTCCTTCCGACCCGTACATACATGTGTATACACACATAAACACGCATACATGACTGTGAAGTGGCGAACTTTAATAAGCACTTTCCAAGGTATTTAGTATTTCGGTTTAGATTTTACCAAAGAAGTCGGTTTCTTTCAGAAACGCAATTAAATTGGTTTCTTGGGTCTCGTCTCTACTGAGGATATCTCGGAGACTCTGACCTATGTTGTGTCGGACTCGAGCATCTTTGGTATGTTGACATTCAAGTAAAAGATGGCTAACGGAAACCGGAGCTTCGTTGCAAGCACATTGGGGTTTTTCGGCTCTGCAGAACAAGTGTGAGTGGGTGAAGTTAGTGTGCCCAATTCGAAGACGGGTAAGGACTTGCCTTTCCCTACTATTGAGGCGGTCATCCCAAGGGAGAGTGGAGTTTTTAATTTTATGAAGATGAGTGGGACGGCTGTTTATCCAGCCTATGTCCCAGCTTTCACGGACTTGCTGTTTTACCCAGCGGACAATGTCAGATGGAGGACAGGGCATGTCTGGGGGATCTATTTTGCTGCCCTTGCCGGCCAGTATGTCGGCGGCTGTGTTTCCACGGATTCCTGAGTGACCAGGAACCCAGCAGAAGGAGATGTTTTTATTTGAAGCAGCCTCTTCTGTTTGCTTAATCCATGGGTGTTTGCTGTTTCCACTCAGAAGATCGTGGAGACAGCTAGCTGAGTCTGAGAATATTGTGGTAGGAAGAAACTCATGGGTGCATTCTTGGGTAGCTATTAAAAGGGCGAAAGCTTCCGCACTGAAGATGGAGCATTGCGGTGGAAGAGAAAAGCTACCAGTGTATCTACTCTCAAAGACTCCACATCCAACTCCATCGGCACTGACTGAACCATCTGTGTATACCTGGTGGTTGATTTGAAAATTGGATGCAACGAGGTTATTGAAGCAGGCTTTGACTTTTGGAGAAGGGTCTCCCGCTCGAACTGTCTTGAGAAGTTCAAGGTTAATGTTCGGCGGTTTGACGTTCCAATTTCTTCCCGTCGCAGATGAACGTTCACATATATCGGGAAGATCTTTGTTCGTGAGATTTTTGAACCATGTTTTAGCTCTATGTATTAATGGGACATTGTGGTCGCTTTCGGGGAGTGACAAGTGACGGATGGCTTTATTCGTGATGGCTTTTGTTACCAGGTGGGTGAAGGGAAGTTGCCCACTTTCTGCCATTACAGCAAGAGTAGGACTGGTGGGAAAAGCGCCAATTGCGAGCCGAATTGCTTTATTGTAAATTGGTTGAATGGTGTTTAACACCCTGTCCCCTCCACGGCTGAAGGTGCCTATTCCGTAAAGGATTTGTGGGACCAACCAAACATTTACAACATTTAGCAACGTCTTTCTATGACCAGAGGCTAGGTTGCCTGCGATAGACTTGATGATGTTCAATTTCTTTCTGGTGGCTATTTTGGTCTTTTGGGAATGTGATAGGAAGTTGAGTTTCTTGTCGAAAGTAACCCCTAGTATTTTCAATGTCCTCATTGTAGGGATCGGGATTTTGTTGAGCTGAAGATAGGTTCTCCTTCTGAGAGCTTTTCCGATATGTATGTGTTTGGATTTCTCCGGGGAAATTTTAAAACCTGTTTTTAGAGCCCAGTTTTGGATGGAGTCTAAGGTTTTTTGAAGCCTCTTTCTCTGAATTAAGCCGAAGCAGCTCGTAGAGATAAGAGTGATGTCATCTGCATAGACTATGACCTTTATATGGTCCGGGATAATCTCGAATAGAGATTGCATGGCAATGTTGAAGAGGGTTGGTGAAAGTGCTGAGCCTTGTGGGAAGCCGTTTTCTGGGATTTTTAGAGAAGATTGGTGGTTGTTAATAACGGTTTTGAAAGACCGGTTTTCTAGAAAACTTTTAACGAAGAGACCTAATCTCCCACGAATCCCCCAGTCGAAAAGGCTTTTCAGCACTGGGTACCTCCATGCCCGATCGAAGGCCTTGGATAAATCCAGGGAAACAATATCAATGTGGTGTAATTTTTCAGTTGCGTCGTCTAGGATTTTTTCGATTGCTACAAGGCAATCTTCTGTACCTTTTCCCGCACGGAAGGCGAATTGTCTGGGATCAATCAGCTTATTTGACTCTAGAAAAGTCGTTAAGCGTCGATTGACCATTTTTTCCAAGACTTTCCCAACACAACTTAGGAGAGTGATGGGGCGGAAATTGTCAAGAAGATGGTTGTTCATGTCTGGTTTCGGGATACAGATCACCCTCTTTCCAGCAACTGGGGAGGGTTCCACTGTCCCAGACTTTGTTGAGGAGCTTCAGAAGTGCTTTTTTCCCGAGATGGGGTAGATTCTTAAGCATAGGGTAGCTGATGTCATCAGGTCCTGTGGATCCTTGTTTGACTTTGTTCAGTACCCAATCGAGCTCTTTGAGGGAGAGGTTTTTGTTGAAGTCAAATTCCACATCGGTATGAAAATCGATGGGAATTCTTTCGCATTCCGTTTTGTGGGTTAGAAAGGTTTGGTCGTAGTTTTGATTGGAGGAGGCGGAAGCAAAGAAATCTCCAAACGCCTCGGCGATGATTTTCCGGTCATTGGTGTATTGACCGTTAATTAGAAGATTATATTCTTTGCTTCTTTTCTTTCCATGAAGCCTGCCAATCTTACTCCATAACTCCTTTGTTGACGCGTTGGGATTAATTTCGCTGACGAATTTAACCCAACTGTTGTGCTTGGCTGTGTTGATAGCAGTCTTAGCTTCTTTGCGAGCCCTTTGGAACTCTGCAAGCAGAGTGGGTCTCAGTGGGCTGTCCGGATGGGCCTTTCTTAATTTGCGTAGGGCCTTACGTCGACCTTTGATCGCTGCCTTCAGCTCAGGCGACCACCATGGGACACATTTCCTGCCAGGGATGCCACTGGTTCTGGGGATGTGCACCATTGCAACTTCTAGGACAACTTTGGAGAATTCCTTGGCTGTCCAATCTCGTTTAGCGGAGAGGCGGTTTTCAATGTCAAACTGATAGCCAGCCCAGTCAGCGTATTCAAATTTCCATCTTGGCCTTGTTGAAAACTCTGGAGAAGTTTGGCCGAAGGAAGTGAAGATTGGAAAATGATCGCTTCCGCAAGTATCATCGTGGATGTTCCAAGAAAGTTTTGAAGATAGTTTGTCTGATACTATAGTGAGATCGATGGCTGAAGTAGTACCAGAATAATGGATTCTGGTGTGTTGGCCGTTGTTAAGAAGGAGAAGAGAATGGTCGGATATGAAATCCTCAATGATGGATCCTTTTCGATCGAGGTATGCACCTCCCCAGGCGTATGAGTGGGCGTTGAAATCACCCATAAGCATGATTGGGGCGGGAAGTTGGGCGAACAGATGGTCCAGTTGGCCGCGTAGAGTGTTCGGATCGGAATCATTAGTGATGTAGATGCTAACGACGGTGATTGGAAAGGGGTGTTTAATGCGCACTACCACTGCCTGAAGATCAGTGGTAATGGGAAGAAGATCATGTGGAGTGCCATCTTTGATTGCGATTGCAACTCCGTTTTTTGAGGGGTTGGGACCCTCTTTGAAGTATGTGATATATTTTGAGATGAAGTGTTTATCGAAGTTGTTTGGAGTCATAGTTTCTTGAAGGGCTATGACTGTGGGATTAGAGTTTGAAATAAGCATTTTCAGTTCTAGAATATTTCGTCGGATACTTCTGATGTTCCATTGTATCCCGAATTTCTGTGTTGGAGTGAATGTGTTGGTGTTTTTGACTCTAATTCCTAAGTCTTAATTGTGTGTATGTTTGAACTATTCAAAGAGAATTAGTTCGATGGTCCTTTACCCTTGGAAAGAGAAGCTTTCTTTGAGGTATTGGTGTTGTTTTTGTTTGGTGTAGAAGTCTTTGGAGTGTTTGTTGTGTTTGTGTTGTTTTTTGTTGAATGTGCGTTTCTGTTGTTGTTATTGTTGTTTTTTGTTTGATATGTGTTGTTATTGTTGTTGTTGTTTTCTGTTGGGGTTGTATTGTTATTTGTTGTTGGTGTCTGTCTTTGTTCATTCTTAGTTCTTTTCTTGTCCTTGTTTGTTTGGGTCTCATCTTCAGATTTTTGATCTGACTCTGAGGATGATCCTTTAGTTATTTTTCTTTTGTTTTTGTTTTTGTTTGGAACATCAGACGTATCCATAGAAATGACTGATTCGCTTTCGGATTCAGTTGATGAACTACCAGTTGTTGAATCTGTCATGGTTGTATCGAATGTAGTGTCATTTGGGGGGGTGCTTTCGCGACTAGAAGTGGCCGAAACGGCCGAGGCGCAGTTACATTTGCAGTTACATGTGGGTGCTGGCTTTTGCAAGTTGGTGAGTCTGTTTTGCAGAACACTTGCGAATGAAGAGCCATTGTTTTGTAGTTGAAACTGTTCCTTTGCCTCTTTGTGTGAAATTCCATTATCGATTCTGATTCTGGTAATTTTATTTTCATTTTGCCATACGGGACAATTCCTACTGGAAGAGGAGTGGTTTCCTTGGCAGTTGACACAAAAAGCTGAAGCATTGCAAACTATGTTTGCTTCTGTTTTTTGTTCCAGATGTTCTTGGCCGCAGTTTCTGCAAAGCGGATTTTCGCGCTTGCATCGCTTGGTCGTATGCCCAAATTTATAGCATTTGTAGCACTGCATGGGATTAGGGTAGAAGTTTCTAGTCCCGACTCGGATGAACCCGAAATAAATGAAATCGGGAACAACCGTTCCACGAATGGTCAAAATTAAGGTTGCCGTTGGGACAACAATGTTGTTATCCTTCCTGGTAATACGCTTGACATCGATCACACCTTGATCGGAAAGCTCAGTAACCAGTACGGATTCTTTGATGTCAATGACATCACGGCAAGTGACAACGCATTTGCGTTGATTTAATGTTGGGTGAAAGATAACTTCAACAGGGGTTTCATCTATCAATTTAGTTATTGAAAGGAGCTTACCAATAATATCCTTGTCCTTGGTTGTAAGAATATACTGCGTCCTCTTTTTTTCGTCTCGTTGTGGTCTCGCGCTGTTAAATTTATCCCCCGCAACGTTGGAGATAGTTTTACTAACTATGAACGGATTGGAAGGGATCACGTTCTCTCCTGTTGCACGAAGGAGCAGAATCTGCAAATTGCCGTTGAGTGGGTCGGCCCACTTTGGAGAGGTACGTTGGGTAGGTTTCCCTTCGTACAGGTTTGTAGCCCGGCCTTGAGGAGGCCCGGAGCTACTGGAAGCCATTTTGTTGTCGGCTACACCCTAGGTATAGCCGACAAGTGGGTTTCACTTTGCACTAAAGCACTGAGTTATTCTTGTGAGGGCTTGACACTTGGGGATATGTTCCCAGAAGATACTACTTTTTGTACAAGAGCACTTGAAAAACCACCAATATCGCGGGTAAACTTTTGGAATTATTCCCTCTTGTCACTTCACAGTCCGTACGCGTGCGTCTTCTTTTTAAATTTTATTTTATTTTGTAAACACTAAGCACTACTTTTAAAATTGGCAACACTGCCAGAAAAGAAAAAGGGGGCGTGGCGTCAGTGACGCCGCAAAAGCGCGCGCTTTTCCGGTTCACCGGTAGGCGCCCGCTCCTCACGGTCGAAACGAACTGTTGTTTCCTGCTTCTTTTTCTGCTGCCACACTAAAACCGATGAAATCGCTCCTTTCGAAAACGCCGGGGGGGGACGTCCTAGTCCGCTTGTCCAAAACGTCCAACTGCTAAGCTGAAAATAAAAGCGACCTTCTCGGTCGGAGGTTAAAATCAGTATGATGTGTCTCACCACCAGAATATCGCTTAAGTATGCTTTTTGTGTGTGATTGAATCGAGAGAAGGTGTGGTTTACAATGGCAATTTGGAAGGCAAACTAGAGGGGAATGAACTCTCTGAGCTCGGAACTTTCGGCGACTGAGCAATAATCGATTGCGGGCGCATACAATATTGGATACGGAAATATCCTACTGATTTTTTTTTTTTTTCCAAAATATATATTTTTATAAAGGCTCATATGGCGTTAGCCTCACGGGGCCGGGAGTTCAATACTTTGACAATTTTTCTTATTATCTATGTTAGTAATATGTAACCGATTACTCGCGGTTGGCTCGAGGTTAGTATTACAAGTGTTTTCGTAATTGGGATGTTGCTGTCTCCAATGCTCTGTACGTGTGCCCGACACGGGATACTTCCTATTGGGATGCAGCTGACCTTTAATCAGCAACGCCCCCCTAGTCTGTACCTCATATCTAGCGTGGTGCGTCTTTCTCGACTCGAGGAATCCAGGATAGAATGGTCACTAGCCGGCGCAATCATCAGTTCGTGTAGAGTTGTCATGAGCGGTACAACCTTTGGCTTTTGTTGAATGATCAGTGGACTGCACAACCTTTGGCCCGTGTGTCTGTAAAGAGTGTGTGTATGTATTGCCGCGACTAAGTAAAAGTTTATCGATCGGATAGGAGGGATATGAAACGGGGACACAACGAAGGAAACATCATTAAACGTTGACATCGGCGTTTCTGAGGAACAGGTATAGATGAAGCAGAAGATCAGGTTCACGGCTACCTAAGATATCCCGGACGGGGATCTCCGATTGTCTGCCTTGTGCTCTCAGTGCTCTAGAGAGCTGAGAGCGAGCAGCATGGAACCGGATACACGACCAGACAACATGCTCGATGTCGTGGTAGCCATCGCCACAATCACAAAGATTGTTTGCTGCGAGCCCAATGCGATAGAGATGCGCGATTAGGTTGTAGTGATTGGACATAAGCCGAGATATCATCCTACTGATGGGGAAGAATAATCTTCTGAAGCTATCCTGTTAATTGCGATTGATTGAAAAACCACAAAACCAAATGTATTTGGTCACAGTGTTACATGGATAGAAAACATTCAATTAAACTCTTTCACATGAATATATTTTGAAAATTCCCAAAGGAACTGGCAGATTATTTTCAGTAACGATTAGATATTTCCACATTTTCCTCGATACTGGAAGCCCACCAGTGGTTAATGCCAACTCGATAACCACTTGTTAATAGCACTTGATTGAAACATATTTGATCACAGTGTTACATGGATAGAAAACATTCAATTAAACTCTTTCACATGAATATATTTTGAAAATTCCCAAAGGAACTGGCAGATTATTTTCAGTAACGATTAGATATTTCCACATTTTCCTCGATACTGGAAGCCCACCAGTGGTTAATGCCAACTCGATAACCACTTGTTAATAGCACTTGATTGAAACATATTTGGTCACAGTGTTACATGGATAGAAAACATTCAATTAAACTCTTTCACATGAATATATTTTGAAAATTCCCAAAGGAACTGGCAGATTATTTTCAGTAACGATTAGATATTTCCACATTTTCCTCGATACTGGAAGCCCACCAGTGGTTAATGCCAACTCGATAACCACTTGTTAATAGCACTTGATTGAAACATATTTGATCACAGTGTTACATGGATAGAAAACATTCAATTAAACTCTTTCACATGAATATATTTTGAAAATTCCCAAAGGAACTGGCAGATTATTTTCAGTAACGATTAGATATTTCCACATTTTCCTCGATACTGGAAGCCCACCAGTGGTTAATGCAAACTCGATAACCACCTGTTAATAGCACTTGATTGAAACATATTTGGTCACAGTGTAACATGGATAGAAAACATTCAATTAAACTCTTTCACATGAATATATTTTGAAAATTCCCAAAGGAACTGGCAGATTATTTTCAGTAACGATTAGATATTTCCACATTTTCCTCGATACTGGAAGCCCACCAGTGGTTAATGCCAACTCGATAACCACTTGTTAATAGCACTTGATTGAAACATATTTGATCACAGTGTTACATGGATAGAAAACATTCAATTAAACTCTTTCACATGAATATATTTTGAAAATTCCCAAAGGAACTGGCAGATTATTTTCAGTAACGATTAGATATTTCCACATTTTCCTCGATACTGGAAGCCCACCAGTGGTTAATGCCAACTCGATAACCACTTGTTAATAGCACTTGATTGAAACATATTTGGTCACAGTGTTACATGGATAGAAAACATTCAATTAAACTCTTTCACATGAATATATTTTGAAAATTCCCAAAGGAACTGGCAGATTATTTTCAGTAACGATTAGATATTTCCACATTTTCCTCGATACTGGAAGCCCACCAGTGGTTAATGCCAACTCGATAACCACTTGTTAATAGCACTTGATTGAAACATATTTGATCACAGTGTTACATGGATAGAAAACATTCAATTAAACTCTTTCACATGAATATATTTTGAAAATTCCCAAAGGAACTGGCAGATTATTTTCAGTAACGATTAGATATTTCCACATTTTCCTCGATACTGGAAGCCCACCAGTGGTTGATGCAAACTCGATAACCACCTGTTAATAGCACTTGATTGAAACATATTTGGTCACAGTGTAACATGGATAGAAAACATTCAATTAAACTCTTTCACATGAATATATTTTGAAAATTCCCAGAGGAACTGGCAGATTATTTTCAGTAACGATTAGATATTTCCACATTTTCTTCGATACTGGAAGCCCACCAGTGGTTAATGCCAACTCGATAACCACCTGTTAATAGCCGCGCGTGTATGTGTGTGTAGCGATGTCTTCCCAGGGAACCGTTTGTGGCATCACTCTCCTCCTGATAGATTCCCTTCTGGCCTAGGGTGCACAAACAGGCTCTTGGTGACACCGTTCATCCGCGCTTTCATGATAAATAAAGAGCTTCACCGCAACAGCGACAACATGCTCCAATCGCTGTTCAATTAGAACTGAGTGGAATTCCGAACGCCGCTCGCTTATATACCGATTGGTGATTTCAATAGCCTGTTTTGAAAGCAATTTTAAGACTATTGAAACAAGTTTTTGGATCAAAAAGTAACAAGTATATAACGCGTAGACATTTTATCTTTCGAATGAAGTATTTATCATACCATTTCGTTCAGTTGTTTAGGAGCTATTAACGCTCAAAATCTCGGTCTCCGGCGTAACGCTTTCGTTTTCGAAACTTTGATTTTACACCCCGGTATAGAAATGAAAGACGTAGTCCTACGTCAAAAAATGGTACGGTAGGTCTGCATCTTAAGGATATCAACCCTCAGGGCAACAACTCGCAAGCAGATCGGTCGAACCTATATTTGATCCGATACAGGTGTTTTTTTTACATCCGTTTCTAGTGTGTATTTTTTCATCTGGTGCGCTGCGAGCGAAGTAAAGCTCATAAAAAGTGGTGCGCTATCGAGACAATCCGGCAGCAAGACACATCATCACACACGCTACACAGCGGCGGCAAGTAGAAGTTTATTTTCCTCTTTCTTCTTCCATCATTCTGAATAGCTTCTGTGCACGATTTACACCATTGTTTAAACTTTGTGTTTACCAAATCGGCAAGCGTTGGCATTAGGGGTGTCCATTTTGATACATCACCGTTGAACTATTATTGGAACTTTTTTCATTTTCAAATTACACATAATAACAAAAATTGAAATAAATAAAATTTTCAACAATAACTAATATAGAAATATAATTTCTTTTACTAATTTGTATTTTCCAAACTATTATATTCTGTTCATATCGAACAGTTGTCTACTTCTTCGTTTTTATTAATATGGCAGAGGGCGGGGAGGATCCCCCATCCAAGCCAAAGAATATATCAGATAATGAACCTCCTCCTGAAGAGCAGGAGGATGAAACAGAAGATGAGGAGGGAAATTCTGTATACGAAATAGAAAGCTCTGAAGATGAGGAAAAAGACGAGAAGCAGGATTTTCGTCTAAAAGAATACCCTGATGGCGCCAAAGGCCCATTTATCGTATACTTTAGACGAAAATCCAAACCTCTTAACGTCATTCGCATCTCAAAAGAGTTGACACAGAAATTTTCCGAAGTTACCGAGATTACTCGGATGGGGCCAGACAAATTACGAGTTGTCGTCTCCAGCAGAACCCAAGCGAATGAAATAACGCGCTGTGATCTCTTTGCGATCGAGTATCGCGTATACGTACCCTGTTGCAACGTTGAAATAGACGGTGTAATAAACGAAAAGGGTTTGACTCGAAAAGAGATACTCGATGGTGTCGGTCGCTTCAAGAACTCTTCACTTAAAAGTGTGAAGATTCTTGCATGCGATCGACTGAAATCTGTGTCACTTAAAAATGACAAACGAGTCCTCAATCGGACAAACTCTTTTCGTGTGACATTTGAGGGTTCCGCCCTTCCAAACTACGTTGCAATAGGTGCACTTCGTTTACCTGTTCGGTTGTTTGTACCCCGGGTAATGAAATGCAACAAATGTATGCAACTCGGTCACACGGCCGCCTATTGTTGCAACAAAAAACGTTGCGCAGATTGTGGAGAGAGCCATGATGAGAATCCTTGCCCGAAAGAACGCAAGTGTCTTCATTGCGGCGGGACTCCACATGATCTTACTCAATGCCCGGTGTACATACAACGAGGGGAAAAAATCAAGCGTTCTTTAAAAGAACGTTCCAAGCGGACTTATGCAGAAATGCTTAAGAGTCCCGTTCCAACGACTCAGAACAATCCCTACTCCATTCTGCAGAACGACGAGCCTGTTGCTGACGCTCCCAATGCAGGAAGTTCCGGTACATCGCAGGGTGCCATCAGGAAAAGAAAAATTACTTCTTTTCCTTCACTCCCCAGAAAGAAAACCGAAACTTCCCAAGTTGGAATGAAAACTCGAATCGAACGTGCTGAGAATAGACCGAAGCAAGTACCTCCTGGTTTAAGCGGTTCTTCTACGCACCAGGGAGCAGCACTTCCCGGAGCAGCACCCAACACGTCTGCTCCTTTTTCGCGGTCGAGGCAACAGCCACAATCTGGCTTGCTTGCGCTTTCTGACCTGGTGGACAACATTTTAAATGCTTTAAATATAAACGACCCTCTTAAAAGCATAGTTTTATGTTTGCTTCCGATTGTGAGAACATTTTTGAAAGAAAAATGTGGTTTTTTGGCAGCGTTCATTTCCCTCGATGCCTGATTCAGTGCAAGAGGTCAAGGATTTGACCACTGTAATACAGTGGAATTGCAGAAGCATCATTCCTAAACTAGATCAGTTTAAATTTTTAGTTCAAAGCTCTAACTGTGATGTATTTTCTCTCTGTGAAACATGGCTTTCTTCAGCCGATGAGCTGAATTTCCACGATTTCAACATAATTCGCCTCGATCGAAATGACTCGTTTGGTGGCGTACTATTGGGGATTAAAAAATGTCACTCCTTCTATAGAGTCACTCTCCCATCGATGACAGGCATTGAAGTTGTCGCTTGCCAGACACAAATCAATGGCAAAGACTTCTGCATTGCTTCGATATATAGTTATACCACATGGCTTGTAGGATAAGATAGATTACAGTAGAAACATAGCATAGATAGATATAAACTTTTATTGCCTTTTACATAGAATGTTTCCTTCGTAAACATTTTTATCTCTCTTAGCCTACACATTCTGAGATAAGCAAAACCAGCACAAGCAGTTATCTCCCCTGCTGTGCCTTCTGAGTCAGGGTGCACCAATGTAAAAGGAATGGAAATAAACCAGTATTATACGAGCATTTGGAAACGACGGTCTTGTCTGTGTAAAAGAAATCCCAGTCCGCGAATGACTGTATAATTGGCGCAGCCGTCCGGAATCGTGTGAAGTGACCGTGCGAGTGTTAAATAGTGGAAGTAATACGTTAAAAAAAAGCGTATCAAAAGTGGTTCCGCGCAAGCATCTACGGCCGAAGGATTAAATCCGCCGTTCAGAGTTGAGGACCCCCCCGCTCGCAGGCATCCGGAAAACCGGCATCGTTCACCGCGAACCATAGGACACGATTGTAAAAAAAGGGTGAGTTCTTTTTTTTTGTCTCTCTTTTACTATAAGTGAAATAAGTGATATCAAATTAGAAACCCAGCCAGTGATTAATGATTAGTTGTTAGTGCGCTGAAAATCCGTTCTAAGAGAGAGAATTTCGCGCCACTACAAATAAATCCATCACTGTGAGATAAGTGCACTACAAGATAGACACGAGCTCTCTGTAAGATTACCGCACTACAAGATAGACGGTTTTCTTCAATTTCAATTTGAAACTTTGTGCTAAAAGGGATAATTAATGCCCAAATTTAAAGACGTTTTGAAGCAAACAAGAAGATCGTTTCTTAAAAGTAAAAAGAACGATACCAGTTCCGACGAATCCGACACGAGTACGGAGTCGGAGGAATATTCGCATATTCCTGTGGAAAATTTAAATTTAAACATAGAGACTCTCAACATGACGGAGCCTCAATCAAATGAGATTAACCCACTACATGGTATTACTCAACAACTGGCACATATGATGCAAGCAATTGAGAATATCACGGCTAGACAAGCAGTATATGATTCTCAATTGGGAAACGGAACTGAGAATACCATAAACACTGCGCCTGTAAATCGTCCCGACGACTCAATTCGGAGAGAAATTACCCAAGGTGACCCCTTCCGGATCCCTGATCCAATAAAAATGTTGCCATCCTTTAATGGCAATAAAAAGCAATTAGCAAGCTGGTTAGAAACAGCAGAAAAAACATTAAGAATATTCGAAAACTTAGTTTCTCCGGATATTTTTCAAATTTACCTTACAGCAGTATCGAACAAAATAGAAGGGCATGCCAAAGACGTTCTTTGCACAAACGGAAACCCTACCACATTCAATGAAATTAAGAGCATATTATTAACAGCGCTCGGTGACAAACAGGATTTATCCACTTATAATTGCCAGTTATGGCACAACAAAATGGACGGTAATGTGAACAAACATTACCAAAGAACGAAGCAACTAGTGTGTAGTATAAAATCGTTGGCGAAGCAAAATCCAAAGTATAATGCCCACTGGGAAGCAATAAATGACTTCATCGACGAATACAGCCTAGCAGCGTACGTCAGTGGACTACAGAAACCATATTTTGGCTATGTACAGGCAGCAGAACCCAAAACTATTGAAAACGCATATGCGTTCATATGCAAATTCACGTCGAATGAGTCTAATAGAAATCTGACTCATATGCCTTTAGCTCAACCCGCACAAACTGCATTTTTCAAGCCAAAGAATGAACCTGGATTTTCTCGTTCATCGGGACAAGAAAACAGCCATTCACATCAAGGACATTCAAGATTTAACAACATACCAAAACAAGACTTTAGGCGACGTAAACCAGATGCACCCGAAACAACAGTTGAACCAATGGAAATCGGTTCAGTTAGATCTAAATTAACTTTAAATAAAAGAGTTAACAATCATGAGCTACTGGATAGCGAAGACGATGATGACATCGATAACAACATCGATGTAAATTTTTTTAGAAATCCCCGCGACAGATCCGGACAAATAGATCACAACTATTTACCATATCTCAAAATACAACATGAGAACAAAAATCTTAAATTTCTCATTGATTCGGGAGCAAATACAAATTTAATAAGACCCGGAATTCTGCAAAATTCAATCAAAATTAAACCCTTCATAGTAAAGTGCGTGAAAAATAATAGTATTATTTCTTCCAAAGTAAAAGCACAAATATTAGACGGAATGCCTCCCCTTTTATTTTATGAGCTTGAATTTCACTCATTTTTTGACGGACTAATAGGCTCAAAAACATTATCGAAATACAATGGGAAAATTAATTACAAATTCGGCACATTAGAAATAAATGGCAAAATTATTAAATTTTCCAAACATTATATTACCAACGAGTTGGAACAATTTAACCACCTAATCACTGTACCATGCGATAAAAATGGAGATTGGTTCGTAGGAAAATCAACAAAACTCACAGAAGAAATTATTGTTGAGCCTGGACTTTATCAAGCTCAAAATTTTAGAACTACTTTTCTAGTCCGAACCGAAAATCGTGAACCACCAAATACAGAAAACATTAGAAAACTGTTGCTGAACGTGAATAATTTTGAGACATTGTCACCAATACCAATGGACTCTAAAACAACATTAGACAAGGCTACAATTTCAAAACTTATTCGGACTGAACATTTATCGGAATTAGAAAAAGAAAAACTGATAGATATCATTTTGGAAAACCAACAAACTCTATTGAAATCAGACGAGAAGCTGACAGCAACGTCAATAATAAAACACAGGATTAACACAAAGGATAACGCACCAGTATACACAAAATCATATAGATACCCGCATCATTTCAAAAAAGATGTGGAAGAGCAGATTCAAGAGATGCTTAACCATGGAATTATACAACATTCAATAAGTCCATATTCTTCTCCGATATGGGTGGTCCCCAAAAAGATGGACGCTTCAGGAAAAAGGAAAATTAGAGTAGTTGTTGACTATCGAAAAGTTAACGAAAAAACGATAGACGACAAATACCCGATACCACAAATAGAGGAAATTTTGGATAACCTAGGGAAATCTACATATTTCACGACAATCGATCTTAAATCAGGATTCCACCAAATTGAGATGGACCCACAACACAAAGAAAAAACAGCCTTTTCGACAGCACAAGGGCACTTCGAATTTACCCGAATGCCCTTCGGACTAAAAAACGCGCCGGCAACGTTTCAGCGTGCCATGAATAGTATTCTTGCAGGATACATAGGAACCATCTGTTACGTATATCTCGATGACATAATCATTGTTGGATATAACTTAGAAAACCATTTACAAAATATTTCAAAGGTACTAAAGAGATTAGCTGATTTCAACTTGAAAATACAATTAGACAAGTGCGAGTTTCTGAAACGTGAAACTGAATTTTTGGGACACATTATTACACAGGAAGGGATCAAACCAAACCCCTGTAAAATTATCAAAATACTAGAATGGCAGTTACCGAAGAATCAGAAAGAAATCAAGCAGTTCTTGGGTTTAACTGGTTATTATAGAAGATTTATTAAAGACTATTCAAAAATTACTAAACCTCTAACTATATACCTGAAAAAAGATCAAAACGTAAACTTAGATGACCAGGAATACCAAGAGGCTTTTCAAAGATTAAAAAATATTCTTATTTCTGACCAAATTCTGGCATATCCTGATTTTACACTCCCTTTTATATTAACAACCGATGCGAGTAACTACGCACTCGGCGCTGTCCTTTCGCAAGTGTTCGAAAAAACCGAAAAGCCTATCGCTTTCGCTAGCCGCACTCTCAATAAAACGGAATCAAATTACTCAACTACGGAAAAGGAGGCTCTGGCTATAATATGGGCAGTAGAGAAGTTTAAACCTTACCTATACGGTAATAAATTTACCTTAGTAACAGACCATAAACCTCTCATTTATATTAAAAATTCAAACAAAAACGCTAAACTAATACGATGGCGTTTGGACTTAGAAAATTACGACTATGACGTTATCTACAAAACGGGAAAAACAAACGTCGTCGCTGACACACTCAGTAGAAAGGTAGAAATCAACATTAACGAAGTAGAAAACAAAAACACTTTAGACGCAATATCATTAGAAAAAAACACCCCTTCATCCCATGCTGATACAGTACATTCAGCTCAAACATCGGATGATCACTATATGCATTTCACTGAAAGACCTATAAACAACTACAGAAATCAAATAATATTCAGAACGTCTAGCTTCAATTCAATTTTAACAGAAAACACATTTCCTAATTACAAAAGAACCACTATATGCTCAACTGAGTATAATCACGAAAACATAACTAACTTTTTAAAAGAATGTTCCAATGGGAAGCAAAGCGCTATCCTTGCTCCCGAATGTCTATTTCAAACAATCCAAGAAGTATACAAAGAACATTTTTCCAACTCGGATTGTCATTTCGTAATTACGCAAAACATGGTCGAAGATATACTCTCAGAACGAAGACAAGACGAAATCGTAAAAAAAGAACACGAGCGAGCGCATCGAGGCATTTCCGAAGTCGAAAGCCAGATAAAGCGTTCTTATTTTTTTCCTGGAATGCTGAAGAAAATTCGTCGTCTCGTCTATTCCTGCCCAATTTGTGCACAACACAAATATGAAAGGAAACCGTATAACATAAAAATATCACCACGTCCAATTGAAAACGCTCCATTCCAAAGAGTACATATGGACATTTTCGGCATTGACAAACGCTACTACCTATCATTAATTTGCGCTTTCTCAAAACATCTGCAACTGATACAAATAAACTCACGTAATTTATTCGACATTAGAAACGCCTTATCACAATACTTTAGAACATTTAGCCCTCCGAAAAGAATAATCTGCGACCACGAAGCCGCATTCACTAGCATTCAACTAAGAGACTTTTTAACCAACTTCGGAACAAATATAGAATTTGCATCATCCTCAGAATCAAATGGACAAATAGAAAAAACTCACAGTACAATAATTGAAATATTTAATACCAACAAGCATAAATTTAAAGATCTTCAATCCCCAGAGATCATTCAAATTGTATCTTCTCTATATAACAACACCTCACATCAAGCCACATCGTTTACCCCAAACGAGGTTATTTTCAATCAACAAAATATTACAGATCCTTCTATGATTGCTGAGCACTCACAAAGGTTATTCAAGAACGTAACGAAAAATCTCCAGAAAACCTCAAAGAAAATGACAAAACACAATGACTCCAAAGAAGAACCACCAACAGTGAACGAAGGTCAGAACATTCATATTAAGAAAACCACGAGGAAAAAACTAGATCCACGTTTCACGACGACAAAATGTGTAGAGAGTACTGGAAAAACTATAAAGATCCCAAAAAACGTTAAAAGACATAAGAACAAAATTAAAAGAATTAGAAAACTAAATTGAATTCTTACTTTTCCAGGTCCCCACTCAACAGGAGAATCACCATCATCAACAGAAAAAAGAATTAACCTCGTTTCAGCGTTTCACAAAAAAAAACTCATGCATTATTTTTTTTTTTCAGTTTCCCTCAACGCCAAAAAAAAATCGTGAACTTCATAACCCAGAAGAAACACGAAACTCAACCACGATTATAAAATATAAACAATAATAAGAATAATCAAAATTATAAGTTAAGAAACAATACAAATACCATATAATTTTCACATACAAAATGTATTTAACATTTATAATATTCACAACATTGATCAATATTAATTGTTACTGCCAAGAACTAGAAATTACCAATGTGAGTAATCAACCAATTCTCACAGTAAAGATAGGAAAATGTAAATTACAAATAGGAAATATAAATATTATACATCCTATTAACATAACGGAAATAGAAACTACTATCAATCTTTTAACCACAGTAGTCTATAAGAAGTCGGATGATCCTTTTGTTCAAATTGCTAAACATAAAGTTAAGGAATTATACGCTAATTTAATGCAAATCAAGCCGCAGAGATCCCGCCGTCAACGGAGCATCGAAATAATTGGAACGGTCTGGAAATGGATTGGTGGAACGCCTGATGCTGAAGATTTACGTATCATCAACCAAACGATGAACGAACTAATTGAAAGCAATAACAAACAATATCAAGTGAACAACCAGATAGGCAAGAGACTTCAATTGTTAACAAATGCAATTAATGAAATAATTGAAGGTAACCAGAACAGAATAATTTTTGACGAAATGGAGACGCTAAGAACAATAATCAAAATCGATACCATCAACAAGATCCTAGAAGACATACAAGAAGCCATAATGCTATCTAAAATTTCATTAGCAAGCAACAAGATTCTTTCTCTAATCGAAATCAATACAATTAAATCCGTATTGGAAGAGCAAGGAGTAACTGTTGATCTCCCTGAAGAAGCGTTGAGATTAGTTAAGCCGAAAATAGCTACCAGCGAGAATACACTTCTGTACATCACTCGTATTCCGCAACTGGAACAAGAAGAAGGGACAGTTATCCGCATAATCCCACTGAACCAAGGGGGTAAAATTATTACAAATCACCCAGACTTCGTGATAAAGCTTGGAAAAAATGTTTACACAACATCTAAACCAGACGAGTACATACAACAAAGCTCGTTCCTTAACAGGTACACCGACACCTGTATAAATCCTATGTTGACTGGGAAAAAAAGTCAATGCAAAACAAAACAAACAACCAAAACAGAAATTCAGGCAATATCAGACAATCTTATTCTCATCAACAATGCGAAGAATGGATCTCTAAATTCGAACTGCGGCCCGGATAACCGCACGCTTACGGGAAACTTTCTAATTACATTCTCAAACTGCAGTATCCAATTCGAAAACAAATCATTCACAACTAGAGAGAGTACCATCCAAAGCACAGTCGTTCAAGGAGCAATGCACAACCTTCTCATCGACCAACAACCAGAAAAAAATGACTTGCACGAAGTAGACAGCATAGCCCTCTCCAATAGAAAGAAGATTGACCATGTGTACCTGAAACAATACAAAAATGAAATTTGGAACTGGAGCCTACTAGGAGGAATATCACTCTCAACGATAATAACTGTTACTATCCTTGTCCTTGCTCTCCTACATTACAAAAAGCTATCAACAACTATACTGTCAAGAGTTTCACGAAAAAGAAGAACTAGAAATCCACCATCTTCAAATGCATCAAACGAAAACGCCTGAGGACACGCGTCTTTTTTCACCCCGGAGGAGTTATACCACATGGCTTGTAGGATAAGATAGATTACAGTAGAAACATAGCATAGATAGATATAAACTTTTATTGCCTTTTACATAGAATGTTTCCTTCGTAAACATTTTTATCTCTCTTAGGCGGCTCGCACACCGGAGCAATGAGCAACTAGCAACTGTCAACATGCAATAAGCAATATTATCACCAATGGATTTTTCCATTTAATCTTTGTTGATCTCGCACACCGACGCAATACGATATCGCTGTCGCCTTTACAGAGCAACACATGTCGCTAGCAACACGGCGTGTCGGTTGAATAGCAACTTATCGCTCATATTTTGACAAGTTTCGTACATTAAGGCGATTGTTTGCATAATGTCAGGGGTTTTTATTGCTCTGGTATGCGAAGAACAACAAAATATGTTTCCTGTTGCATATTGTGTACTGCAGTTTGCTAGTTGCTTATTGCTGCGGTGTGCGAGCCGCCTTAGGCGGCTCGCACACCGCAGCAATAAGCAACTAGCAAACTGCAATACGCAATATACAACAGGCAACATATTTCGTTGTTCTTCGCATACCAGAGCAATAAAAACCCCTGACATTATGCAAACAATCGGCTTAATGTACGAAACTTGTCAAAATATGGGCGATAAGTTGCTCTTCAACCGACACGCCGTGTTGCTAGCGACATGTGTTGCTCTGTAAAGGTGACAGCGATATCGTATTGCGTCGGTATGCGAGATCAACAAAAAATAAAGGGAAAAATCCATTGGCGATAATATTGCTTATTACATGTTAACAGTTGCCAGTTGCTTATTGCTCCGGTGTGCGAGCCGCCTTAGCCTACACATTCTGAGATAAGCAAAACCAGCACAAGCAGTTATCTCCCCTGCTGTGCCTTCTGAGTCAGGGTGCACCAATGTAAAAGGAATGGAAATAAACCAGTATTATACGAGCATTTGGAAACGACGGTCTTGTCTGTGTAAAAGAAATCCCAGTCCGCGAATGACTGTATAATTATATATCCCTCCCAGAACTACGGTAGGCCGCCATCAGTTCTTTGATACTATCGAGGCAATGCCGGAACCGCGGGTAATCTTAGGTGATTTTAACTCCCATGGAACAGCATGGGGATCACTCTACGATGACAACCGTGCCACTTTGATTTATGATCTGTGCGACAACTTCAAATTGACAGTTTTGAATACTGGGGAAGCAACCAGAATAGCCAACCCTCCTGCACGGGCAAGCATGCTAGACATATCTCTATGCTCTTCTTCGTTATCCCTGGATTGCATGTGGAAGGTAATCCAAGATCCCCACGGTAGTGATCACCTACCAATAATTTTATCGATCGCTAATGAATCAAGCTCTCGTGAGTCAGTCAATATTTCGTATGACCTCACGAAGAATATTGACTGGAGAACATTTGCGGAAATAATATCTGAAGCAATTGTTTCAATGCATGAACTTCCTCCACTCGAAGAGTATAACTTTATATCGAGTTTGATTTACGAAAGCGCACTTCAAGCTCAAAAGAAACGTGTACCGGCTACCACTTTCCGACGTCGTCCTCCATCACTTTGGTGGGACAAGGAGTGTTCAAAGGTCTACCTTGAAAAATCATCCGCTTTCAAAAAATTCAGGAAAACTGGATTAGTGGAATGGTTTCTAAAGTACCAAGCTCTAGAAGCCAAACTAAAAGGTTTGATTAAAGCAAAAAAGCGTGGATATTGGCGGAAGTTCGTCAATGGTTTGTCAAGGGAGACCGCTATGAGCACTCTTTGGAATACGGCTAGGAAAATGCGTGGCTGGAACCATACAAACGAAAGTGAGGAATACTCTGACCGTTGGATTTTTAACTTTGCAAGGAAGGTTTGCCCCGACACCGTTCCTGCACAAAACGTCGTACGCGACATTCCACTTCAAAGCGATTATGAGAATTTTTCGATGGTGGAATTCTCAATTGCCCTTCTCTCATGTAACAATTCAGCTCCGGGGTCGGACAAGATTAAATTCAACTTGTTGAAGAATCTTCCCGACTTGGCAAAACAGCGTTTGCTGAACTTGTTCAACAAGTTTCTGGAGCTGAATATTGTCCCGCATGACTGGAGACAAGTGAGAGTGATAGCCATACGGAAACCCAACAAGCCGGCTTGCGATCACAACTCGTATAGGCCGATTGCAATGTTATCCTGTATTCGTAAATTGTTAGAGAAAATGATTCTACTTCGTTTGGACAAGTGGGTTGAAGCGAACAATTTGCTGTCAAATACGCAGTTTGGCTTCCGCCGAGGTAGAGGGACAAATGATTGTCTCGCGCTGCTATCTTCTGAAATCCAAATCGCATTTGCTCGCAAAGAACAAATGGCTTCCGTTTTTCTCGATATCAAAGGGGCATTTGATTCAGTTTCCATGGAAATTCTCTCAGAGAAGCTTCATAATCGTGGACTTTCACCAATTCTTAACAATTTCCTGTACAATTTACTGTCAGAAAAGCACATGATTTTCTCTCATGGCAGCTCGAAATCTTCTCGTTACAGTTTTATGGGCCTACCACAAGGCTCCTGCCTAAGCCCCCTCTTGTACAGTTTTTACGTCAATGATATGGATGATTGTCTAACTAGAGACTGCACGCTGAGACAACTTGCAGACGATGGAGTTATTTCCATCACGGGTACTAATCCCGTCGTTCTGCAAAAGTCGTTGCAAGATACCATGAACAATCTGTTCACGTGGGCCCTCAAGCTGGGTATCGAATTCTCTACGGAGAAAACTGAAATGGTCGTTTTTTCTAGGAAGCACGAACCCGCCCAATTCCAGCTTCACCTATCCGGCAAAACGATCCAACACTCTATGTTTTTCAAATACCTGGGTGTATATTTTGATTCTAAGTGTACCTGGGGGAGACACATTGCGTATTTGAAACAGAAATGCCAGCAAAGAATCAATTTTCTCCAAACAATTACCGGAACATGGTGGGGTGCCCATCCAGGAGACCTCATTCAGTTGTACAAAACAACGATATTATCAGTGTTAGAATATGGCAGTTTTTGCTTCCGATCAGCTGCCAGGATTCATATTCTCAAGCTGGAGAGAATACAATATCGTTGCTTGCGTATAGCCATGGGGTGTTTGCATTCGACACATACGATGAGTCTCGAAGTTTTGGCAGGAGTACCCCCGCTTACTCTTCGGTTCACAGAATTATCCTACAGATTTCTCATCCGTTGCAAGATCATGAATCCATTGGTGATTGATAACTTCGAAAATCTACTCCAACTGACTCCTCAGTCAAGTTTTATGTCTATATACCATGAGTACCTTACCCACGACGTGCACCCTTCACCAGGCATCTCCAACCAAGTTTGCTTCCCTTACTTCTGCAATTCCTCTGTCATTTTTGATCTGTCCATGCGACAAAAAATCCATGGAATCCCAGATCACCTACGCTCCGATTCTATTCCGCCGATATTTTCGGCAGAATATGGGAAAGTTAGATCTGATAAAATGTTCTTTACTGACGGTTCATTCATAAACGGGTCCACTGGCTTCGGCATCTTCAATGAAAATTCCAGTGCCTCTTTCAAACTCAAAGATCCTTGTTCCGTGTATGTCGCTGAACTGGGTGCGATATATTACGCATTAGGGATCATTGAAACATTGCCCATCGACCACTGTTTTATTTTTTCAGACAGTCTCAGCTCAATAGAGGCAATCCGCTCAATGAAGGTTGATAAACGCTCATCTTATTTCCTAACTAGAATAAGACAACTATTGAGTGTTTTGGTCGAAAAATTATTCAAGATTACCTTAGTATGGGTTCCCTCTCATTGCTCGATTCCGGGGAATGAGAAAGCGGACTCGCTAGCTAAGGTGGGCGCTTTAGAAGGCACACTTTTTGAAAGGCAAATTGCTTATAATGAATTTTTCCACATTCCTCGTCAGTATACGCTCATAAGTTGGCAGCGCATGTGGAGTGGTGATGAGTTCGGTCGTTGGTTACACACGATTATCCCTAAGGTCTCGACGAGGGCATGGTTCAAGGGATTGAATGTAGGTCGTGATTTCATTCGCGTGATATCTCGGCTTATGTCCAATCACTACAACCTAAACGCGCATCTCTATCGCATTGGGCTCGCAGCAAACAATCTTTGTGATTGTGGCGATGGCTACCACGACATCGAGCATGTTGTCTGGTCGTGTATCCGGTTCCATGCTGCTCGCTCTCAGCTCTCTAGAGCACTGAGAGCACAAGGCAGACAATCGGATATCCCCGTCCGGGATATCTTAGGTAGCCGGGATCCTGATCTTCTGCTTCATCTATACCTGTTCCTCAGAAACGCCGATGTCAACGTTTAATGATGTTTCCTTCGTTGTGTCCCCGTTTCATATCCCTCCTATCCGATCGATAAACTTTTACTTAGTCGCGGCAATACATACACACCTCTTTACAGACACACGGGCCAAAGGTTGTGCAGTCCACTGATCATTCAACAAGAGCCAAAGGTTGTACCGCTCATGACAACTCTACACGAGCTGATGATTGCGCCGCCATTCTATCCTGGATTCCTCGAGTCGAGAAAGACGCACCACGCTAGATATGGGGTACAGACTAGGGGGGCGTTGCTGATTAATGGTCAGCTGCATCCCAATAGGAAGTATCCCGTGTCGGGCACACGTACAGAGCATCGAAGACTGCGACATACCAATTATGAGAACACTTGTAATACTAACCTCGAGTCAACCGCGAGTAATCGGTTACATATTACTAACATAGTCTAAGCAAACATTGTCAAAATATTGAACTCCCGGCCCCGTTAGGCTGACGCCATATGAGCCTTAATAAAATATATATTTTGGATAAAAAAAAAAAACCCTCAGTGTCTGTGCCACTGCTACTACTATTATAAATAGACTACGTGCTACTACTAGGTGATCCAATTCTTCATATGAGAGGTTTGAAGCGTGAAGATGAAGCAACAACGACTCTGCAAAGCGTTTTTAGTCTGCATGTGAGGTGTGATGTATAGTTGGAATACGTAAAGGGACAACGTCTCGGCAGAGCGATATCAGCCGGCATGTGAGTTGTTACGCACGGGTCAAATACATGGCGGAACAATTTCTCGGCAGAGCGTTCATATAAAAAAATCAACTTGAGAACTAATCAAGTAAATGGAAACAAATTTGGCATGTAGAGGTTTTAGAGGACAATACATATTTCTATACCCCCCCGATATTTGTTTACCATTGCTATCACGTAATATGTACGAATAATTCGTATTGCAAAAATTTACTCATCATTGGTAATATTTACCAAAAAATTCGTCATATATACCAATTGTTCGGGAGAGTGTAGTAAAACTCGAGAACTAATCAAGCAAATGCAGCCTAACTTAGCATGTGAGGGGTTTTGAGTACGATAAATGTTTCTATGCTGGTTTGACACCTCTTCCTTATCTGGTTTGATAACACTTCCTCATCTAGGAGGAGGGTGTCCCATAAAAGTATTATATATATTTTAACCAACCATATTCCAACGAAACATGACAATTGAAAATTTTCGGAAAACTATGAAGGAAAATGAGAAAATTAGAAAAATTTAATTCCTTTTTTGTGTTCAACAATTACATCGTATCAAGCGTTGTAAGTCTATTTGATGTTTGCGCTAACGAAATTGATCTTTGTTTGAAAGTGGAAACGGATTTTCAGGTGGAAAAACGCACTCCAATATCTCAAAATAATATAAATAAAAACGGATCGCCAAATGTGTAAAAAATGCGTGAGCGCAAAGCTCGAGAAATGAATCGGCCGATTTTTTTTTTTTTTTTTTTATAAATTCGTTTATTTTTACAGGCTCAGTTACATAAGTTTAAAGGAGCCGAAATCTTAAATATATTTTTAAAACTATATATATGAACAATTTTCTTAAATCTATGGTTAGTAATGTGGGAAACCAATTACTCGCGGTGGACTCGAGATTAGAAGGGTGACATATTTTTCTCAGGAAAAGGATGGGGTATAAGGAAATTATTACAATGTTGATAATCACGTCGTCGTCGTTAGGTTCCTGCAGCATGCGATGAGGCAGTGGAGTACGTCTCTGCACCTCAGTGATGGGGAAAATATGTTGCAGTCTAGAACGCTGCAGATAAAGAGGGGGATATTCCAAGGCGACTCTTTCAGCCCGCTTTGGTTTTGTCTGGCACTGAACCCCCTCAGTAGGACGCTCAATAGAAACGGTCATGGCTATAAAATAAGGTATGGCGACGGCGCCCACGAAGAAGTGACCCATACCTTTTACATGGACGATCTCAAGGTCTACGCTGATTCACGTCAGCGTCTAGGTGTAGCTATCCGGGTTGTCGAAGACATAAGCAGGGACATCTGTATGGAGTTCGGCCTCGACAAGTGTCGCTGTGTCCACCTGCTGAAAGGACAACTTACCGAATCCGGAGGCTACGAGGTCTATGACGGCGAGTTTATAAGAGACATGGTTCGTGGCGAATCCTATAAATATCTTGGATTCCGACAGCTCACCGGGATTCGCCACTCCGACATCAAGACGGAGCTGCGAGACAAGTTCTTGAGTCGAGTGAACTGTGTCCTGAGGACTTTCCTCAACGCGGGGAACAAGGTACGCGCGATCAACACATTCGCGGTTCCCCTGCTGACCTTCAGTTTTGGTGTAGTCAAATGGAGCAAAACTGACCTAGAGGACCTTGAGAGGAGGATGAGGAAAGCATTCAAAGAGGCCGGAATGCACCATCCTCAATCGGCACTGGAGAGAGTTTCACTACCACGCAAAGAAGGGGGACTTGGAATCGTCGACATTTCTGCACTGTGTGTTGCCCAGGTACGACAACTGCGCGAGTACTTCGCAGAACGCGCCAACCAAAACGTGCTATACCGGGCTGTCTGCGCCGCTGACAGAGGATACAGCGCTCTGCACTTGGCGCAAGCGGAGTACCAACTAAACTGCAATCTGCAGACAGTGGAGGAGAAGATTGCAGCTTGGAAGCAGAAGGCAGTGCATGGTGCCCACCCCCATCAACTGGACCGGCCACACGTCGACAAGGCCGCATCTAATCTGTGGCTAACGCGTGGTGAACTCTCTTCAGTAGTAGAAGCCGGCATGATAGCCATCCAGGACAGGATAATGCCGACGAGAAACTGCAGGCGGTACGTCTGGCATCAAGACGTTGATGACATTTGCCGGATGTGCCATCAACCAGGTGAAAACATAGAGCACATTATGGGGGCTGTCCCGTTTTGGCCAACGCAGCCTACACCGAGCGCCACAACAACGTGGCCCGTATTGTTCATCGACAACTGGCGCTCCAATGTGCTCTACTGGAAGACAACGTACCAAACTACCGGTACCTGCCTGCACCTGTCCTGGAAAATGACCGTTTCAAGCTGTACTGGGATCGCACTGTTCTTACCGACCTCTCGATCCACCACAACCGCCCAGATATAATGGTTTACGACAAGAGCGACCGCAAAGTCACCATCATCGATGTCGCTATTCCACTGAACCAGAATCTGGAGGAGACCCACGGTCGCAAAATCTGCAAGTACCGACCATTGGCCGTGGAGCTCAAGGAACTGTGGGGGCTAAGGGAGGTCCCAAGAATTGTTCCAGTCGTTCTCTCTGGAACTGGAATTATCCCGAAGACACTTCTGGAAGCGCTAAAGGTGTTGAACATCGAGAAGGAATTGGCCGGCATCCAAAAGTCGGTCATCCTTAGCACCTGCGCGATTGTCCGACAATTCCTCGGTCAGGACTGAAACAGCACGAGCATGCAGATACGTGCATTCCGCAGAGCCTAGTCCCCCTTTGGCATTCAGAAGCCCGGGGGCAGGTGAAAATTCTGGCTAGGTTCGCCTAGTTAAGAAGTGAGATAAGTCTGATAAAAATAAAAATAAATCTTATATCTTATTTATTTCTATTCACCACAATGCACCCCAGTGCTGATGAACTGGCAACCGCTGCTTGCTTCTCAATCGGAGCGCTTGAGCGCTCGGCACTACCACACACCACTAAGAAGTGGTGCTCTCCTTCACACTGCTGTAAGTGAGCAGCAAATCGCGCTGGTATTGTGTGCGTGCAACTGACCACCGATGTCCGACTTCGATTGCGATGGCGACAAATCGGCGAAAACTGAAAGCCGGCTGGCCTTGCCAGGCTTTGATGATTCTGCTTTTCTCACTAATTCCGAGTTCACACTGCGTTTTACGATATCTCGAACAGTTCGAAAACGCGCGAAAAAAGCACACCCGGGCGATAACAAAAAAATAACAGCCAACGGTAACCGAGAACAATGCTTTAACAGAGACGTTCACAGCACATGACCGGTTACTCGAAGCTTATGCCGAAGAATGAATCGGCCGATTTGAGATGCCTTAATTTTATTATATTTTCAGTAGACTCAAGTTTTCATTTATGAAGTAATGAGCCATTCAGACTGAAGATTTAAAACATATGATGTTTATTACCAAAATATTAATTACGATTATAGGTACGCAGTCGTTAGAATAAGACGGGACGAAAGCTGTAATAAACCTTCACACAAAAGTGTTCACATTCCAATTCAACTTTTTGATGAAGTGGCAATTTCATAACATCGCCTGAATGAAAAAAAACATCAACTCTTTGCGGAATTAATTTCCCTTAAAAGATATCCTTTCATATTCCACGCTAATAAACATTTATTTATACCGAGTACTGTTATCTGTTATTCATAGAAACGTCTGAACAAATTCACTAGACATTCAAATTCGTTTAGAAAATGTGTAAACTGTTACATCTGGTTGGATAAAATATTTAGTAAGTTTCTTTGCTTTGGTGGCTGAGAGCAGACATACGACCGTAAAAGTTTAATACGCATTTCATAAAAAAAACAAAATATTCAATGCTTGCTGATCGTGTATTTAAAAACTTATCAAGCAAACTTCGTAATAACAGCAATTTCATGGTAAATAATACAAAATGATAATACGAAATGTTCAGAGCAACATGTTCTGGATATAGGAATCTGCGTTTTGTATTTGTTTGTGTTTAGAAAAAAAAAGTAGTTCAATGAAATTACCTTAACCTAACCGCCTCCATATCCTCTGACGCGTGTCGGTCTTGCATTGGTGTTAAACTGAGAGTTGAAGCAAAAGGAGTTTTTTGGCGTCTACAACTATGATTACAACTATACGTCGACACTGAAAAATAATAAAAAAATATATATTTTCTGATAACATAAATACATGATGTGATGGCAAACATTCTGAATGAAAAATAGGAGGAATATGTCTATTGTTAATTTGTTAATGTGGAACTACGAAATTATTTTCATCAATTTGCCGTTCATCACTTCGAAAAAAAAATATAAATTAACTCCAAATTAATTATTTCTGGAGGTCTAGAAGGGTCTGGCCTTGGGGATGGAAACTTGACGTAGGACTTTGAGGGCAGTTGCTTTTGAGTTTGTTATTTTTGTTAATACAGGGTCTTTTAGATTAAACGCTCATGAAAAAAAATCGAGAAAAAATCGAAAAAAATTCGCTCCGTCGATGGTAACACTTCATTCCCCACTTCGGGACGATAATCTTCGACTACTCGTTCAGTCTGATCGGATGGTTTTTAATGTCAAGATGTACAATTTACACGAACGTGTATTTTTAGTGAAATCGTATAAAACAGATACGTCAACAAACAAAAGTGTAGGGAGCCGATCTGGCGTAGTGGTAACATCCATACCTCTCACGCTGAAGATCACGAGTTCAATTCTCACTCCCAACATTCTTCCAAAATTGGAAGTAAAAAGTGACGAACCAGCCAAAAGTGTTGAAAGTCACTATAATACAGATATAAAAAAAAAAAAACTCAAATGGTTCTCAAATGGGGATCAACATAGGGTAGGAGCCTGCCTGTTGGTCTCAAATGTTCCTATCTCACGCCTCCACGAAGATCATATGACGACATTTTTAGATCGGGCGTGAATTGGAAACACACACCTGGTCTTGGCTCCGAGAACGGGTGTCGAAAGTGGCTAAGTGAGGGGGTGCGAGCGAGTCAGAGCGCTATATCTCTCCCGGGGAAGGCCTCCCGGGTCATGGAGGCCTTGCCAACCCGCTGTCTCCCGGGCAAAGGAGATACACCCAGAAAATGGAGCTACGTTCACGAAGAGTAATTAGAATGCGATCACCCGAGGAGGGTCCCCGAACTGGAGCTGGTCCTGGAACGGGCGTAAGAGCGAGCGGCCAGCGGCTGGAGGGCGATGTGCAAGAGCGGGCCACCAGCCGGGTTCAACCCGAAGAGCTACCGCCACACGGAAACAGCAGCCATCGACATCACCCAAGAAACGCTGCGCCTACGAGACGTGTTGCGACTGCCAGACGACAGTCGTCCACACTTGTGGCTACCACTAGGCGCCGGATCATGTGGACACACGAAATGAATGAATTCGTGATCCGCGCCTATTACATCTGCACTGCTTTGGAGACGGACATGAGCGGTCGCCCTCGAATACTAACAATGTTCGAGGAAGCGTATCCAGAGTTCGTCGGGAGGCTTGATCAGAACGCGATGAACGCGAGGCGTAGAGCGATAGTACGCAACAACATGCTCTCCCAAACGCAAATCGACGAGATCAAGCAGCAGGTGCAGAGAGAAATAAGCTCCAGGAACAACAGAGCAAGCGATGTGTCGAGACGAAGTTCAGTACGGCTGAGCAATTCATTCGCGAGTGGGGCACGCGAATCAGCACCAGTGGAGGCCACAGTACTACAACCCCCTGAGCCGGAAGACCCACAGCCAGATCAACAACTACTACGCGATCTGGTCTTCCACTACGACGAGGCGATCTCACAGTTCCGCGACACAGACCCATTGTCGCGCCCCAGGATCCCGAAGTTGCAGCATTCCCGCAGGCTGACAAGTGCAGTAAAGCTCATGAACGAGCACGTTCTTCCGCTGCACTTGGTTGATGCTGAGAACATGGAGGAGCTGCAACTGAAAGTTTACTGTGCTGCTGTGGCGACCGCCAAAAGTTTAGGATACCGTATTAGGCCAAGAGGCGGACTGCTCCAACATCTCCGTGAAAGGCGTGAGCCTCCATGGCGAAGGAGATTGGAGCAACGGATCCTAAACAAGCGCGCCGCAATTGGAAGACTGATGGCGTACAAAAGAGGCAACAGATCGGCGAAATTATGTCGCCAAGTTGCTGTGATCGTGCGGCCTACTGAACTTCGCCAGCTGGGAGCTCACCAGCTGACGGAAAAACTCGACACACTGGTACAGCAATTGAGCGTCCTAACTAAACGGCTGAAACGTTACTCTGACTCTGCAAAGCGCCAGGAACAAAATCGGATGTTCAGAGATAACGAAAAAGCGTTCTACGACCACATTAGCGACGAGAAGCCCGACTACCGCGAAGGTTTGCCAGATATTAGCGATGTGACGAACTTCTGGGCTGGTATTTGGGAGACCCCAGTACAACATCGCGACGGGCAAATGTGGTTAAGACGGGAGGAGGAGAGTTGTGGTGAAATTGGAGAGATGCCAGCTATCATCGTCGAAGAGACCGATGTCCGCGAAGCCTCGCGGTACCTGAGGAACTGGGCAGCACCGGGCCCCGATGGTGTTCAGAACTTCTGGCACAAGAAGCTGACCGTCGCACATCAAAAGATAGCTGAGTGCTTCAACAAGGTGCTACGTGACCCACACAACCTCCCTGAATTCGCCACCCGTGGCGTCACATTCCTCCTCCCGAAAGACAGCAACACATTGAACCCATCAAAGTACAGGCCGATAACGTGCCTATCGAGTCTGTACAAGATATTAAGCAGCATCATAACCGCCAAAGTTTCTGCCCACTGCGAACAACACCATATCATCGCAGAAGAGCAGAAAGGATGCAGGAAAAATACGCATGGCTGCAAAGACCAGGCCATCATCGACGCAGCCATAGTCGGCCAGGCGGTATATAACCAGCGGAACCTAAGAACCTAAGGGCCTACATCGATTACAGGAAGGCTTATGACTCCATACCTCACTCGTTTCTCGTCCGGGTATTGGAGCTATACAAGATTGATCCCGTCGTCGTTAGGTTCCTGCAGCATGCGATGAGGCAGTGGAGCACGTCTCTGCACCTCAGTGATGGGGAAAATGTGTTGCAGTCTAGAACGCTGCAGATAAAGAGGGGGATATTCCAAGGCGACTCTTTCAGCCCGCTTTGGTTTTGTCTGGCACTGAACCCCCTCAGTAGGACGCTCAATAGAAACGGTCATGGCTATAAAATAAGGTATGGCGACGGCGCCCACGAAGAAGTGACCCATACCTTCTACATGGATGATCTCAAGGTCTACGCTGATTCACGTCAGCGTCTAGGTGTAGCTATCCGGGTTGTCGAAGACATAAGCAGGGACATCTGCATGGAGTTCGGCCTCGACAAGTGCCGCTGTGTCCATCTGCTGAAAGGGCAGCTTACCGAATCCGGAGGTTACGAGGTCTATGACGGCGAGTTCATAAGAGACATGGTCCGTGGCGAATCCTATAAATATCTTGGATTCCGACAGCTCACCGGGATTCGCCACTCCGACATCAAGACGGAGCTGCGAGACAAGTTCTTGAGTCGAGTGAACTGTGTCCTGAGGACTTTCCTCAACGCGGGGAACAAGGTACGCGCGATCAACACATTCGCGGTTCCCCTACTGACCTTCAGTTTTGGTGTAGTCAAATGGAGCAAAACTAACCTAGAGGACCTTGAGAGGAGGATGAGGAAAGCATTCAAAGAGGCCGGAATGCACCATCCTCAATCGGCACTGGAGAGAGTTTCACTGCCACGCAAAGAAGGGGGACTTGGAATAGTCGACATATCTGCACTGTGTGTTGCCCAGGTACGACAACTGCGCGAGTACTTCGCAGAACGCGCCAACCAAAACGCGCTATACCGGGCTGTCTGCGCCGCCGACAGAGGATACAGCGCTCTGCACTTGGCGCAAGCGGAGTACCAACTCAACTGCAATCTGCAGACAGTGGAGGAGAAGATTGCAGCTTGGAAGCAGAAGGCAGTGCATGGTGCCCACCCCCATCAACTGGACCGGCCACACGTCGACAAGGCCGCATCTAATCTGTGGCTAACGCGTGGTGAACTCTCTTCAGTAGTAGAAGCCGACATGATAGCCATCCAGGACAGGATAATGCCGACGAGAAACTGCAGGCGGTACGTCTGGCATCAAGACGTTGATGACATTTGCCGGATGTGCCATCAAACAGGTGAAAACATAGAGCACATTATGGGAGGCTGTCCCGTTTTGGCCAACGCAGCCTACACCGAGCGCCACAACAACGTGGCCCGTATTGTTCATCGACAACTGGCGCTCCAATGTGCTCTACTGGAAGACAACGTACCAAACTACCGGTACCTGCCTGCACCTGTCCTGGAAAATGACCGTTTCAAGCTGTACTGGGATCGCACTGTTCTGACCGACCTCTCGATCCACCACAACCGCCCAGATATAATGGTTTACGACAAGAGCGACCGCAAAGTCACCATCATCGATGTCGCTATTCCACTGAACCAGAATCTGGAGGAGACCCACGGTCGCAAAATCTGCAAGTACCGACCATTGGCCGTGGAGCTCAAGGAACTGTGGGGGCTAAGGGAGGTCCCAAGAATTGTTCCAGTCGTTCTCTCTGGAACTGGAATTGTCCCGAAGACACTTCTGGAAGCGCTAAAGGTGTTGAACATGGAGAAGGAATTGGCCGGCATCCAAAAGTCGGTCATCCTTAGCACCTGCGCGATTGTCCGACAATTTCTCGGTCAGGACTGAAACAGCACGAGCATGCAGATACGTGCATTCCGCAGAGCCTAGTCCCCCTTTGGCATTCAGAAGCCCGGGGGCAGGTGAAAATTCTGGCTAGGTTCGCCTAGTTAAGAAGTGAGATAAGTCTGCCAAAAAAAAAAAAAAAAACAAACAAACAAAAGTGCCATATTTGGAGTACCGAAAACCCACACGAGTACAAAACAACAACATTGTATCCTCAACGAGTCGGTTTGGGCTGCAATCAGCTCGCACGGAATCATCGGCCCAGTGTTTATCGATAGCAACGTCACTGGGGCTACCTATCGGGAAATGTTGGAAGATGAAGTCTTCCCTGTCATGATGGCCATGCCCAATTTCAAACGTTTCATCTTCCAACAGGACGGAGCGAAGCCTCATACCGTCGATGAATCGTTGTTGTTTCTGCGTAGAGTTTTCAGAGATCCCGTCATCTTCAATCACTTTCCTGCTCTGCTTAACTGAATGGAATTGGCCGCCGTATAATCCGGATTTAAGTCCGCTCAATTACTTCTTTTGGGCGTACGTGAAGGACCGTTGCTATGTTAATAAGCCACAACATTTGGAGGGTTTTAAAGAAGAAATAGCTCGGATTTTCAACAGCATCTAAGTCTTAATGTTATAGTAAAAACAGTTTAAAACGCGTTATCCAAAAAAGGGGTGGCAACACATCGAAATGTTCAAAATAAGCTTCATTTTCGTTTTTTAAAAATAAAAATCGGTTCACTTTTGTAGAAGTTATTCAAATTTGTTTTGCGTGAGCGTTTAATCTGGAAGACTCTGTTTCATTATGTATGAGCAGTAATTCTCAAAATACGTGATAATTTATACAAATATTTAAAAATCCATTTGTTTACCATCAGAGAAAATGAAAAACATAACACGGAACTAAATAAATAAAAACGAATATCTTCAAATAAATATTTATTTTTACTTCTAACGTCAGTACTACCATTGCTGAAACGTTATTACACGTTACAACGTTACAGAAAATTATATTAGAAAAAGAATTTTTTTTTTATAACCGTACCTGATGGCTCCGAACGAGCGCGACAACTCATTTCTTTATCGTAGGTAAGGTCTTCAAGTTTCAACATTTTTTTCTTTTTCAAGATGTTTGAGATAAAGGTGAAAGGTTTTTTTCTTGTGCTACTCCGACTCATTCGAGGATTATGGTTATCGAGGATTGGTGGCTGAAGCATTACTTTGGATGTCAACAATTTCTAGCATACAAATATATTGATTTATTGCGTACTGCGATATGAATCTTTGAATTGATAACGATAGTATTACTTTTGTGGTTTTAAGGAACTTTTTCGACAAAAGAGTTCTTGAACACTGAACAAAACTGAATCTAACTAAATCTAACTAAATTTATCCACACCACAGTTGTTATATTTTGTTTTAGTATATATTATATTTTGTGCAGAATATTTTAAGGGAATCGACAAAATATGCATTGACAGTTTTATAAGATTTTGTACATGCGCATTGAGGAATAATTTATATTTGTAAAAGGTCCTGTCCAAAGGATTGCATACGACGGAAAAGTTGAAGACAGACGTTTATATAAAATAAACAGCGAATGGCTGTTTAGTCCAAACTTAAAGATCTGTTCCATTTCACGTAATAATTTCATTTACTTTTGCTCATACTGTACATTGCATCAAAAAATATACACTCAGAAAATAAATAACTAAACGTACGTACTTTTCAATGTTTTCAACGCTATGTTCGAAAGCTTCAAGATAAAAATTTGAAAAAAATACTGAAAGTGTATCTTACTATGGTGTATCGAGAAATATTATTAAAGAAAAGTTTCATCAAAAATTTAAGTACTAAAAAAATTTAAATATTTATTTTTTTTACGATTTAGAGATTCACTGCTATCCTAATTTGTATTTAAATGTGTTTCTTCGTCTTTTCTATATATGTGTGATTTTTTTTCAGAATTTTAACAGTGTTGCGCGACACAATATATATTAGGCTGTCAAAAAAGTCCTGCGGTATTTCCGCGAGGTGTCGTTGTAAGCGCGTAGTTCTAGTTGTATTCATTGTATCGAGTCATGCTATAGCTTGTTGGAAAGGTATTTTTGCACGCTATAATATAGTCCTCGACAGTGTTTTGTTTGGTTAAGTCGTTCGTGAGTTATAGTGTCGCAAATATGGAGCAAAATAAAGAGAAAATCCGACATATTTTACAGTACTACTATGACAAAGGCAAAAATGCATCTCAAACTGCCAATAAAATTTGTGCAGTTTATGGACCCGATACAGTTTCCATTTCCACCGCACAACGATGGTTTCAACGTTTTCGTTCTGGTGTAGAGGTCGTCGAAGATGCGCCACGCTCCGGAAGGCCTGTCGTCGAAAATTGCGACAAAATCGTTGAATTCGCCGAGAAAGACCGGCATAGTAGCAGCCGTAGCATCGGCCAAGAGCTGGGGATAAGTCATCAAACCGTTATTAACCATTTGAAGAAGCTTGGATTCACAAAGATGCTCGATGTATGGGTGCCACACACGTTGACGCAAAAAAAACATCTTTGACCGTATCGACGCATGTGAATCGCTGCTGAATCGCAACAAAATCGACCCGTTTCTGAAGCGGATGGTGACTGGCGATGAAAAGTGGGTCACTAACGGCAACGTGAAGCGCAAACGGTCGTGGTCGAAGCCCGCTGAAGCGACTCAGACGGTGGCCAAGCCCTCATTAACGGCCAGGAAGGTTCTGCTGTGTGTTTGGTGGGATTGTCAAGGAATAATCTATTATGAGCTGCTTCCCTATGGCCCAACGCTCAATTCGGACCTGTACTGCCAACAACTGGACCACTTGAAGGTAGCACTCATGAAGAAGAGGCCATCTTTGATAAACAGAGGCCGCATTGTCTTCCATCAGGACAACGCCAGGCCACACACTTCTTTGGTGGCGCGCCAGAAGCTCCGGGAGCTCGGATGAGAGGTTCTTTTGCATCCGCCGTATAGTCCGGACCTTGCACCAAGTGACTACCACCTGTTTTTGTCCATGGCGAACGAGCTAGGTAGTCAGAAGTTAGCCACAAAAAAGGCCTGCGAAAATTGGCTATCCGAGTTTTGACGTAGGACTACGTCTAACCGGAAGATATAGGGGGTGAAATGAAAATCTAGGCACTGAACAAGTTGGAAAAAATGCAAGATTTGGAACGCTTAAAACTCGAGCATTTCTCAATAGATCGCAAAGGTTTTTGCATCAATTGATAGGAAATATATCTACGCATCTATCATAACGAATAACATTTCATTTTTCTTGAGATAAATAATTGATTAATTGTGAAATATCAAGCATTGTCCAAATGCACTATGTGCCCATTTTTGATTGGTCCATTTTGTGCTCCTCAAATCGTACCGACCAAAACGGTCAACCAGAGCAGCAGCGAAATACAAAGAAGCACGATTGGAAAGGAAAAAGAAAAAATATGAACGAAACAATTGTCGCAGTCTCACACATGCGTAATTCTCGAGCCAGCCAGTCAGCTTAAAAATCCCCGCTCCGCTGCCGTAACGATCATTCTTTGTGTGGACACCGACTGGACAACATCGTTGCTGGACGAGCTGGATGGCGAGGGATCGAGTGCCTTTCTCAAGGCAATGGGGGCGGAGGTGTAATGAAGGAGTTAGAGTAGAGTTTTAAGGGCCTTTCTCAAGGCTAGAGACGAATGAACTAAAAAGTTTAAAGTCTCTATAATACAAAACCACCACCACCACCACCGTAACGATCATTCTCATCCGAACCGTACACCACATCGTTTCGCATGACATCACATCAACAAACCAACACAAGCAGCCATGGTTGGATATGGCAAAGGAGGAAAAGTGAAGAGAAAGGCAAAATCTCGCCTGAACCGTGTTGATCTGGAGTTCCCCGCAAGGGTAGCTAGACCGAGCGCGTTAGAACCAGTGCACCAGTCCACCTAGCCGGCGTTATATAGTTTCGGCCGCCGAAGTGATCGAGTTAGCTGGCAAAGCTGCTCGCGACGATAAGAAAACCCGCATTCAGAACAGACCACATTCGGTTCGGTGGACATCAAGACAACACAACAGGCAGTTGCAGCAAGTGGCGAGTGGCAAACGCAATCGCAAAACGACAGCAGGTAGCAGAAGAAAAAAGTTTGTTCTTTATACAATCTGCTTTGGTGGCAAAACCAGAATAAGGCGGCATCGAGGACGTTCGAAATGCGGAAGCGGAAGATATAGGGGGTGAAATGAAAATCTAGGCACTAAACAAGTAGGAAAAAATGCAAGATTTGGAACGCTTATAACTCGAGCATTTCTCAATAGATCGCAAAGGTTTTTGCATCAATTGATAGGAAATATATCTACGCATCTATCATAACGAATAACATTTCATTTTTCTTGAGATAAATAATTAAATAATTGTGAAATATCAAGCATTGTCCAAATGCACTATGTGCCCATTTTTGAGTGGTACAATTTGTGCTCCTCAAATCGTACCGTCCAAAACGGGCAACCAGAGCAGCAGCAAAATACAATGAAGCACGATTGGAAAGGAAAAAGAAAAAGACGGGTGGGTAATGTCGGGGACATAACCGGAGTGACGTAGGACTATACAAAGGGGACAGCTTTTGTTAAATATATATTTTAAATATATTGTTTTATTTTCTTCTCCTACGTGAATACCTACCTATCTACCTGAAAAATGGATTAGTTTACTGTTTACTCTTTATGAACATGTTGATGGTTCTGAAAAGAACCTTTGGTGTTGTGTTTTTGTTATCACTCGATATTCCTATCTTGTTCGGTTAAACCTTCCTGTTTAGCTATTGCGTTTGCCACTCGCCACAGCTTTCACAGTTGGAAATTTTTTCCCATCCAGCTTGTGACATGTTGTTCAGTAAATTAAATTTAATGCGACGTGACGGAGAAACACTTTGCCACTTACTAAAAAGATGCCTTGATGAGCGCCGAACCAAAGCTGCTCTGTTCTTGATGCAGGTTTTCTGATTGTCGTGAGCAGCTTTGCAAGCCAACTCGAGCACTCCGACGGCCGAAACTCTATAATCGCTGTTAGGTATACTGGTGCTCCGGCACGGCACCACGCGGGTTTACGGTTTGAAAGAAAATAAGATATTTTTTTGGGATCCGCGTGTTTTATACTCTAGCGGCACACACTCACAGGATGGAGACAAATCGGCAGACTCAGCCAGAGGGGCGAGTCCAATGAGACGAACGAATGAGCGTTAAAAGGGAGCGATGGCAAAGTTTAAAGCCTTTTAAAAACAAAGAAAGAAAGAAAGAAAAATACATTCATTACGCTCGTTGGATTCACATGCAGGCTAAAAAGGGTCCTTTTCAGGATCACAAAATTATCTTCAATCTAAAGAGTTTATTGTTTTGTTATCACTCGATCTCCCCATCTTGTTCGGCTAAACCTTCCTGTTTAGCAATTTGTTGCCACTCGCCACAGCTTTCACAGTTGGAAAATTTCTTCCCATCCAGCTTTGTGACATGTTGTACAGTAAATTACATTCAATGCGACGTGCCGAAGCGCCACTCAGTGTCGCATTGGAGGCGATTTTAACCTGTAATTGAACATTTGCGATGACAGTGGTACAGTGTCGACTTTCAATGTGGGGTCATAATTTGGATCTCTATGTTTACAAAAATGTCCAACTAAATAAGTCGCATTACATGTCCGTCCAATTAGCCAAATGTCGAACTAATAGTAAATTACTGTACTTTCAATCTGGAAACAATTTAATAATTCGTGAAAATGGAATAATCAGGAAAGTCCCCAACTATCAATAAGCTCAGAACAACTGCCAAATTCACATACTCATCAGATCCTGGCAAACAAATTATGAAAAAATAAATTTGTGTTTTATTATTATTTGGAATATTGTTTTAGAAAGCATTGAACTGTATTTCGTAAACTCTTTTTTGAAAGGTTTAATGGCCCTGATAAGCGCCGTATTTTATGGAATGGTTCCAATTTAGAAAACTTAGTACTCGTGGTTTTGAAAAAAACCATTTCGAACGCCCTCGATGCCGCCTTGTTCTGGATTTACCACCAAAGCAGTTTGTATAAAGAACAAACTTTTATCTTCTGCTACCTGCTGCCGTTTTGCGATTGCGTTTGGCACTCGCCACTCGCTGCAACTGCCTGTTGTTGTCTTGATGTCCACCGAACCGAATGTGGTCTGTTCTGAATGCGGGTTTTCTTATCGTCGCGAGCAGCATTGCCAGCTAACTCGATCATTTCGGCGGCCGAAACTATATAACGTCGGCTAGGTGGACTGGTGCACTGGTACTAACGCGCTTGGCCTAGCTACCCTTGCGGGGAACTTCAGATCAACACGGTTCGAGCGGGATTTTGTCTTTCCCTTCACTTTTCCTCCTTTACCATGTCCAGACATGGCTGCTTGGGTTGGTTTGTTGATGTGTTGTGATGCGAACCGATGTGGTGTACGGTTTGAATGAGAATGATCGTTACAGCAGCGGAGCGGGGATTTTTAAGCTGACTGGCTGGCTCGAGAATTACGCATGTGTGAGACTGCGACCAATGTTTCGTTAATTTTTTTCTTTTTCCTTTCCAATCGCGCTTCATTCTATTTCGCTGCTGCTCTGGTTGCCCGTTTTGGTCGGTACGATTTGAGGAGCACAAAATGGACCAATCAAAAATGGGCACATAGTGCATTTTGACAATGCTTGATATTTCACAATTATTCAATTATTTATCTCAAGAAAAACGAAATGTTATTTGTTATGATAGATGCGTAGATATTTCCTATCAATTGATGCAAAAACCTTTGCGATCTATTGAGAAATGCTCGAGTTATAAGCGTTCCAAATCTTGCATTTTTTCCTACTTGTTCAGTGCCTAGATTTCCATTTCACCCCCTATATCTTCCGGTTAGACGTAGTCCTACGTCAAAAAAATTCTCATTCTCATCGAAACCGTACACCACATCGTTTCGCATCACATCACATCAACAAACCAACACAAGCAGCCATGTCTGGACATGGCAAAGGAGGAAAAGTGAAGAGAAAGGCAAAATCCCGCTCGAACCGTGTTGATTTGCAATTCCCCGTAGGTGTATTCAACAATTGCTCCACAAGGATAGCTAGGCCGAGCGCGTTAGTACCAGTCCACCTAGCCGCCGTTATATAGTTCCGGCCGCCGAAGTGATCGAGTTGGCTGGCAAAGCTGTTCGCGACGATAAGAAAACTCGCATTCAGAACAGAACACATTCGGTTCGGTGGACATCAAGACTAGTGATCCCCGATAATCGTTCGATTAATCGATTAATCGAATACTTCCTACAGAAATCGATTATTAATCGAACGAATACTGCACAACCAATAATCGAAGCGAACGAATAATTTACGTCGATTAATCGATCTAAACGTTGAGAGAAAAAAACGTTCGGCCGTTGCAGTTTTATACTGAAAATCAATCATTATCTTTGACGCTCCCTTAAGTTCATAAACGAAGCTCAATGCCGTCAACGCGAATTGAGCATTCTTTACGACTTTAGGGGAGCGTAAACGATAATAATTGATTTTCAGGTGGAATTAACATATTTTTGATTCCATATGGCTTTCTAGCAAATGAGAAATATTAGTCTGACGGATTATTTCTCTCAGTATTGCGATTAATCGATTAATCGATTATTTGGGTCGATTAATCGTATCGAATAACGAACTGCTGAAAACTATTCGATTAGCGGATGAACGATTAATTTCAAAAATCGGGGATCACTAATCAAGACAACAACAGGCAGTTGCAGCGAGTGGCGAGTGGCAAACGCAATCGCAAAACGGCAGCAGGTAGCAGAAGAAAAAAGTTTGTTCTTTATACACACTGCTTTGGTGGCAAATCCAGAACAAGGCGGCATCGAGGGCGTTCGAAATGGTTTTTTTTTCAAAACCACGAGTACTAAGTTTTCTAAATTGGAACTATTCCATAAAACATGGCGCTTTTCAGGGCCATTAAACCTTCCAAAAAAGAGTTTACGAAATACAGTTCAATGCTTTCTAAAACAATATCCCAAATAATAATAAAACACAAATTTATTTTTTCATAATTTGTTTGCCTGGAGATAATTTGTTTGAGTATGAGAATTTGGCAGTTGTTCTGAGCTTATTGATGGTTGGGGACTTTCCCGATTATTCAATTTTCACCAATTCTTAAATTGATTTTAGATTGAAAGTACAGTCATTTACATTTAGCTCGACATTTAGCTAATTGAACGGACCTGTAATGCGACATATTTATTTGGACATTTTTGTAAATATAGAGTTCGGGGTCCAAATTTTGACCCCACATTAAAAGTGGACACTGTACCACTGTCATCGCAAATGTTCAATTACAGGTTAAAATCGCCTCCAATGCGACACTGAGTGGTGTTTCGGCACGTCGCATTAAATATAATTTATGTTGTACAGTAACTCACAGTCACAGTCACAAGCTGGATGGGAAGAAATTTTCTAACTGTGAAAGCTGTGGCGAGTGGCAAACGCAATCGCTAAACAGGAAGGTTTAGCCGAACAAGATGGGGATATCGAGTGATAACAAAACAATAAACTCTTTAGATTAAAGATCATTTTGTGATCCTGAAAAGGACCTTTTTTAGCCTGCATCTGAATCCAACGAGCGAATAAATCGTAATGAATGTATTTTCTTCTTCTTCTTCTTTTTGGCTTTAAGAGGGTTTAAACTTTTCAGTTCATTCGCCTCTATGAATGTATTTTTTTGCCATCGCTGCCTTTTAACGCTCATTCGTTCGTCTCGTTGGACTCGCCCCTTTGGCTGAGTCTGCCGATTTGTCTCTATCCTGTGAGCGTGTACCGCTAAAGTACAAAACGCGCGGATCCGCTGAAAAATATATCATTCTCTTTCAAACCGTAAATCAGTGTGGTTGTATGGCATCATTTCACATCTCACCGCATCAACGGATTGGTGCCGTAGCACCAGTATACCTAATAGCGGTTATAGAATTTCTGCCGCCGGAGTGCTCGAGTTGAGCACATTCGGTTCGGTGGCAACAACTAGTTTCAGCGAGTGGTAAACGCAATCACAAAACGGCAGCAGGTAGAAGAAGGAAAAAGTTTGTTTATACAACCTGCTTTGGTGGCAAAACCAGCCTCCGTAAAACACGGCGCTTTTCAGGGCCATTAAACCATTCAAAGAAGAGTTATTAAAAGTTATTTACAATACCAATGCATTCTAAAGTGACATAATATGACATATAATATGAACTGAATTATTTTGTTTATGCGTGTTTTCGAACTTATTGATGGTTGGGGTCTTTTAAATTGATCATTCAGTTTTCTCAAACCCATACATGGTTTCCGAATTAAAAGTGGCTTCAAATTACAACACATTGTATGCAGGTTGGCATTAACGAATTTTCTCGGTAGCATGAACTGCTTTCTTTGGTTGATAACTGATGTTGAAAATTGACTGACGTTACATCTGCATTGTATAGAAAAATAACTAAGGAGCAACATGATGAGCTATGTAGTTCCTGCTGCTCTGTTCTTATTTTAAAGGACTTTAATCCGAAGGTCATCCGTCCCTGTATTTACTGTTGGTTTTTCAGAACGCTTATAGCTCGTTTATTTCTCGACAGATCGTAGAGTTCGTCTCCAAAACCTCAGTTCTTTTTCATTTTTATTTACTTTGTTTGCGGAGACTACAAATCTTACAATTCATTCGTCTCCGAAACCACAGTTTAAGGTACGGTAATGTGCTCAATAGTGAAATATATGATAGTGAATGAGCTGATGACCACCTATGCATTCCCTATCACAGCCATCATTTTGATTGTAAGATATGTGCATACGCCAAAAGAAGTTTGTAAAAAAAAAAAACGCAAAAACACAACACCAAACGTTCTTTTATGAACCCCCAACATGTTCATAAAGAGTAAACAGTAAACTAATCCATTTTTCAGGTAGATAAGTAGGTATTCACGTAGGAGAAGAAAATAAAACAATATATTTAAAATATATATTTAACAAAAGCTGTCCCCTTTGTATAGTCCTACGTCACTCCGGTTATGTCCCCGACATTACCCACCCGTCTTTTTTGCCAATAAGGAAGCGATAATTTCGCAGGGTTCTTTTGTGACGAGAGTTGCCGATTCACTTGTAACAGCAATACGATAGTCTGAAGAAATGATTTTGTTGTTGTGGGGCAAGCTTTCGTACCTAACATAATGATAATTTCCTGACAAAAATAATGGAACTTTGATAACAAAAATTATGTTTGAATTGTTGTGCAAAACTTGAATTCCTAAATATTCGTAAACCTGGTCTAAGTTGGACAGCTTAATGTTTTGATTTTCTAATGCATCTAAAAAATATTTTGTTTCGTTTGGATTAAGGATTGCTTTTGATAGAATTCCTAACCTGGCAAATTGAACAGATTCGAAAATATCTTTTAATTTATTTTCAAGCACTTTCATATTGTATAGTGTATTTTGAATGTTCTGTCTAACATGAGGGTCTTTACACTTGTTTTCATGGTTCCTATATTTTCGTATTTCATGTATAATATCTCTTTGTTGATAGTTTATCTTTGAGATCACTAAGTTTAGTTTATTTTCGAATTCTTTATTGATGCTGATTTGTTTTTCGTTATTTTTTATTAATTTATTTATCCTGTTGTCTGTTTGTTCAAGTGCTTGTTTGATATCTTTCAAATCGTTGTCATCTAAATTACCGGTTATAGATTTAATTACGCTTCCTAATGGGTTGAAAATTCCTCGTTTTGGGTGTTTGACTGGGTTCAGTCTGGAAAATGTTTCTAAAAGGCTAGACATTTGTGCGTTAAGTACGTCTTGGAATTCGGCTGTTTGTTCGTTTTCCTCGAGAAGCTTCAAAGTATAATTCACCATTCCGATATTCCTTTGAAATTTCTCCAAGTCAACCTTGTGGATGTGCAAGTGATGAGAATTGACGATTTTTGTTTCCTTCTCTTCAAATGCTATTATTCCAGCATGTCTATTGAGGTCCGTTATTGTTATAGTAGCGGTTGTTAGGTAGATGTACCTAAAATATAAGAATATTCATTATTTTTTTCGTAATGTTGTTTGTAGAATGGATGTTCCATCGATTTGTATTTGTGTGTACCTAAAATTAGAAATATGTTATTATTGAAGATTAATCTTAGTCTAGTATTTCTTATTTGTTTTGTAGATTATTTTTTGACGTACGACTACGTCTAACCGGAAGATATAGGGGGTGAAATGGAAATCTAGGCACTGAAAAAGTAGGAAAAAATGCAAGATTTGGAACGCTTATAACTCGAGCATTTCTCAATAGATCGCAAAGGTTTTTGCATCAATTGATAGGAAATATATCTACGCATCTATCATAACGAATAACATTTCATTTTTCTTGAGATAAATAATTGAATAATTGTGAAATATCAAGCATTGTCAAAATGCACTATGTGCCCATTTTTTATTGGTCCATTTTGTGCTCCTCAAATCGTACCGGCCAAAACGGGCAACCAGAGCAGCAGCGAAATAGAATGAACCACGATTGGAAAGGAAAAAGAAAAAAAATTAGTGGGTTATATCTATGATATAACCGCAAGGTTCACGTGGAACTACCTTAGCTTAGCAATCATTCGTTTGTATTGATTTAATTCTTGATTGAATGAAACAGTTTCCAAATTCAATTGAGTTCAATATATTTGCTCTGTGAGTGAAAAAAATGAACAAATGCCGTGTAAAGTCAATTCATTTATTGTGATTGACTGTTCTTCGTTACAAGTAAATTTAATGACGGACCTTTTACGTTTGGTATGATGACTAGAACAAAATATATGTACGGAAGAATTATCAAACGTTTGATGAACCAGCCTAAGGCTGAAAATCTTTCCAATAAAGACAAAAAAAATTATCAAACGATTATTTTATTTTACATTTCCCTCTGAAGTTTACATCCCAAAAGTGTACATACTTCTCGAATCTCGAATTTGCTTGAAACTGGGAAGTTCATTCGCTTCTAGTGGCTGCACGATTTTCCCAGGTTCCTAAGTTTAGAAGATCATGTTAGGACAGACATATTCTACTCTGCACAAAGGCAAGCGAGGACAAAAGTACTCGCAGTTTGCATTTATTTGCAGAGCCGATTTCCCCAGAAACCTCGGTTTTGAAGTCTGTGTTAGGGAAACACATTTCAATCGGAACAAAAATACCCCCGATTTGTATGAATTCGCAATGCCGATTTCCCCACGCTTCATGGATTTGAAGTCTGTGTTAGGGAAACACATTCCAGTCGGAACAAAAATACCCCCGACTTGCATGAATTTGAAATACCGATTTCTCCAGGCACCTTGGTTTAGAAATCTCTATTAGTGAACACATTTCGGTGGGAACAAAAGCTCCCCCTACTTTCATGTGTTCTTTTTCTTCTTTTTGGCATTAAGAGGGTTTAAACTTTTCAGTTCACTCGCCTCTAGGCTCTTTCGTGTGCTTGCAATGCCGATTTCGCTGCTTGGTTTTAAAGTCTGTGTTAGGGAACATTTTTCGATGAGAACAAAAGTCCCCCTACTTTCATGTATTTGCAATGCCGATTTCCCCAAGGCTGCTTGGTTTTGATGGCTGTGTTAGGGAAACCGTAAATCGGGCCAATCAAAACGATGCAGTTAGGGCATTTAGATAACGCCTAATATTTTACAGTTATTCAATTGTTTATCTAATGAAAAACAACATTTTGTTAGTTGCGATAGATGCGTAGAAATATTCCCTATCAAGTGATGCAAACATCTCTCCTATCCAGTACGAAATGTTCGAGCTATAAGCATTCGAAATCTTTCATTTTTTCCTGCATGTTCTGTGTTTAGGTTTTCATTTTACCCTCCATATATTCCGGTTAGACGTAGTCCCACGTCGAAAAATGAACGAAACATTGGTCGCAGTTTCACACATGCGTAATTCTCGAGCCAGCCAGTCAGCTTAAAAATCCCCGCTCCGCTGCCGTAACGATCATTCTCATTCAAACCGTACACCACATCGGTTCGCATCACAACACATCAACAAACCAACCCAAGCAGCCATGTCTGGACATGGTAAAGGAGGAAAAGTGAAGGGAAAGGCAAAATCCGGCTCGAACCGTGTTGATCTGGAGTTCCCCGCAAGGGTTGCTAGGCCGAGCGCGTTAGTACCAGTGCACCAGTCCATCTAGCCGGCGTTATATAGTTTCGGCCACCGAAGTGATCGGGTTAGCTGGTAAAGCTGCTCGCGACGATAAGAAAACCCGCATTCGGAACAGAACACATTCGGTTCGGTGGACATCAAGACAACAGGCAGTTGCAGCGAGTGGCGAATGGCAAACGCAATCGCAAAACGGCATCAGGTAGCAGAAGAAAAAAGTTTGTTCTTTATACGCACTGCTTTGGTGGCAAATCCAGAACAAGGCGGCATCGAGGGCGTTCGAAATGGTTTTTTTCAAAACCACGAGTACTAAGTTTTTTAAATTTGAACCATTCCATAAAACAAGGCGCTTTTCAGGGCCATTAAACCTTCCAAAAAAGAGTTTAGGAAATACAGTTCAATGCTTTCTAAAACAATATCCAAAATAATAATAAAACACAAATTGATTTTTTCATAATAATTTGTTTGCCAGGATATTATGAGTATGTGAATTTGGCAGTTGTTCTGAGCTTATTGATTTTCACCAATTCTTAAATTGCTTCTAGATTGAAAGTACAGTAATTTACACTTATCTCGACATTTAGCTAATTGGTCGGACCAGTAATGCGACATATTTAGTTGGACATTTTTGTAAACATAGAGTTCGGGGTCCAAATTATGACCCCACATTGAAGGTCGACACTGTACCACTGTCATCGCAAATGTTCAATTACAGTCTCACACATCGCAGGTCGCAGTCTCACACATGCGTAATTCTCGAGCCAGCCAGTCAGCTTAAAAATCCCCGCTCCGCTGCCGTAACGATCATTCTCATTCAAACCGTACACCACATCGGTTCGCATCACAACACATCAACAAACCAACCCAAGCAGCCATGTCTGGACATGGTAAAGGAGGAAAAGTGAAGGGAAAGGCAAAATCCGGCTCGAACCGTGTTGATCTGGAGTTCCCCGCAAGGGTAGCTAGGCCGAGCGCGTTAGTACCAGTGCACCAGTCCACCTAGCCGGCGTTATAATTTGTTTGCCAGGATATGATGAGTATGTGAATTTGGCAGTTGTTCTGAGCTTATTGATTTTCACCAATTCTTAAATTGCTTCTAGATTGAAAGTACAGTAATTTACACTTATCTCGACATTTAGCTAATTGGACGGACCTGTAATGCGACATATTTAGTTGGACATTTTTGTAAACATAGAGTTTGGGGTCCAAATTATGACCCCACATTGAAAGTCGACACTGTACCACTGTCATCGCAAATGTTCAATTACAGGTTAAAATTACCTCCAATCCGATACTGAGTGGTGGTAATGCGACGTGCCATTGAATGTAATTTACTGTAAAATATGTCACAAGCTGGATGGGAAGAAATTTTCCAACTGTGAAAGCTGTGGCGAGTGGCAAATGCAATCGCTAAACAGCAAGGTTTAGCCGAACAAGATGGGGATATCGAGTGATAACAAAACAATAAACTCTTTAGATTGAAGATTATTTTGTGATCCTGAAAAGGACCCTTTTTAGCCTGCATGTGAATCCAACGAGCGAACAAATCGTAATGAATGTATTTTTTTGCCATTGCTCCCTTTTAACGCTCATTCGTTCGTCTCGTTGGACTCGCCCCTCTGGCTGAGTCTGCCGATTTGTCTCTATCCTGTGAGTGTGTACCGCTAGAGTATAAAACACGCGGACCCCAAAAAAATATCTTATTTTCTTTCAAACCGTAAACCCGTGTGGTTGTACGGCATCGGCATCGTGGACGTAACAAAGGAGGACAAGTTAAGGGAAAGGCAAAGTCTCACTCGAACCGTGCAAGTCTCCAGTTCCCTGTTGGTCGCATTCACTGATTGCTCGGCAAGGGTAACTAGGCCGAACGGATTGGTGCCGGAGCACCAGTATACCTAACAGCGATTATAGAGTTTCGGCCGTCGGAGTGCTCGAGTTGGCTTGCAAAGCTGCTCACGACAATCAGAAAACCCGCATCAAGAACAGAGCAGCTTCGGTTCGGCGCTCATCAAGGCAACAATTAGTTTCAGTGAGTGGCGAAGTGTTTCTCCGGCACGTCGCATTATATGTAATTTACTGAACAACATGTCACAAGCTGGATGGGAAGAAATTTTCCAACTGTGAAAGCTGTGGCGAGTGGCAAACGCAATAGCTAAACAGGAAGGTTTAACCGAACAAGATGGGAAAATCGAGTGATAACAAAAACACAACACCAAAGGTTCTTTTCAGAACCATCAACATATTCATAAAGAGTAAACAGTAAACTAATCCATTTTTCAGGTAGATAGGTAGGTATTCACGTAGGAGAAGAAAATAAAACAATATATTTTAAAATATATATTTAACAAAAGCTGTCCCCTTTGTATAGTCCTACGTCACTCCGGTTATGTCCCCGACATTACCCACCCGTCTTTTTTCAAAACCACGAGTACTACGTTTTCTAAATTGGAACCATTCCATAAAACAAGGCGCTTTTCAGGGCCATTAAACCTCCCAAAAAAGAGTTTAGGAAATACAGTTCAATGCTTTTTAAAACAATATCCAAAATAATAATAAAACACAAATTGATTTTTTCATAATTTGTTTGCCAGGATATGATGAGTATGTGAATTTGGCAGTTGTTCTGAGCTTATTGATTTTCACCAATTCTTAAATTGCTTCTAGATTGAAAGTACAGTAATTTACACTTATCTCGACATTTAGCTAATTGGACGGACCTGTAATGCGACATATTTAGTTGGACATTTTTGTAAACATAGAGTTTGGGGTCCAAATTATGACCCCACATTGAAAGTCGACACTGTACCACTGTCATCGCAAATGTTCAATTACAGGTTAAAATTACCTCCAATCCGATACTGAGTGGTGGTAATGCGACATGCCATTGAATGTAATTTACTGTAAACTATGTCACAAGCTGGATGGGGAGAAATTTTCCAACTGTGAAAGCTGTGGCGAGTGGCAAATGCAATCGCTAAACAGAAAGTTTTAGCCGAACAAGAAGGGGGTATCGAGTGATAACAAAACAATAAACTCTTTAGATTGAAAATAATTTTGTGATCCTGAAAAGGACACTTTTTAGCCTGCATGTGAATCCAACGAGCGAACAAATCGTAATGAATGTATTTTTTTGCCATCGCTCCCTTTTAACGCTCATTCGTTCGTCTCGTTGGACTCGCCCCTCTGGCTGAGTCTGCCGATTTGTCTCTATCCTGTGAGTGTGTACCGCTTGAGTATAAAACACGCGGACCCCAAAAAAATATCTTATTCTTTCAAACCGTAAACCCGTGTGGTGGTGCGGCATCGGCATCGTGGACGTAACAAAGGAGGACAAGTTAAGGGAAAGGCAAAGTCTCACTCGAACCGTGCAGGTCTCCAGTACCCTGTTGGTCGCATTCACTGATTGTTCCGCAAGGGTAACTAGGCCGAACGGGTTGGTGCCGGAGCACCAGTATACCTAACAGCGATTATAGAGCTTCGGCCGTCGGAGTGCTCGAGTTGGCTTGCAAAGCTGCTCACGACAATCAGAAAACCCGCATCAAGAACAGAGCAGCTTCGGTTCGGCGCTCATCAAGGCAACAATTAGTTTCAGTGAGTGGCAAAGTGTTTCTCCGGCACGTCGCATTATATGTAATTTACTGAACAATATGTCACAAGCTGGATGGGAAGAAATTTTCCAACTGTGAAAGCTGTGGCGAGTGGCAAGCGCAATAGCTAAACAGGAAGGTTTAACCGAACAAGATGGGAATATCGAGTGTTAACAAAAACACAACACCAAAGGTTCTTTTCAGAACCATCAACATATTCATAAAGAGTAAACAGTAAACTAATCCATTTTTCAGGTAGATAGGTAGGTATTCACGTAGGAGAAGAAAATAAAACAATATATTTTAAAATATATATTTAACAAAAGCTGTCCCCTTTGTATAGTCCTACGTCACTCCGGTTATGTCCCCGACATTACCCACCCGTCTTTTTTTTTATGTTTTTCGACGTCGTTTAATTTTTGTCTTGTGAAGTTTTCTATTCTTTGAGTCGATGAACGTCTTCCTTCTATTCGTCAATACTTTAGTTTTTTTAAATGGGTCTTTCGTCTTGCTTTTTATACCCTGTCTTGCAACGTAGATTTCTTCGTTGGGTTCGAGTACCGGTTCTGTTTCGCGGGTTTTGTTATGGTAGTCAAGATCCGTTTTTTGTTTTGCTTTCAAGCGCACAATCGCTTCGTCATAAATTTTGTCTCTATTTGTTATGATTTCGTCCATATTTAAAGGTCGTTCTTCGCCCTCTTTGATTCCAAAAAAGATTTCATTTGAGATTTGTGCTGGAATGAATGGTTTTATTATAATGCGCAAGGGAAATTCTAAATAGTTCCTTTTTTGTAACGTCTATGTATTTGTCTATGTATTTGTGTAGATTTCGCTTGTTGTTGAATGGAATCTCTCGACGATACCATTCATTTCACTTTTATTCGATGCAGTGAAATACATGTCTGTTCCAAGATCAAGAAGCATACCTCGGATTTCTGCGGATTTGAGTTATGGTTCGTTATCACAAACTATTAATTTAGGGCATCCGTACATTGTAATTAGTTTTTGTTATGCCGTTTCTAATATCGGGTATTGATCTTGATTTAATTGGTATCATCATCCCATATCTAGAGAGTTTATCGACTGCCGTAAGAAAGATATTCGGTTGGGAAATATAAATATCTACATGGACAATATCCAACGGTTTTTTGGGTATGGGGGTTTGTGAAAAAAGGATTTTGTATGGGTGACGTTCGTATTTTGCTTTTTGACACGTTTCGCATACTGAAATGAACTGTCGAATGATCTTTTTCGTGTTTGGGAAGTAGTAATTTCTTTTAATTTCGGCTAAATTTTCTTCAATTCCTCTATGAGCTCTAGAGTGAATAGTTTCTATTACTTCGTTCTGCTCCTCTGAAGTTTTCAAGTCGACTAGAAGTTTTTGGGAAATAAAAATTTTGAACGTTTTTACTCTGCTGAAGTAGTTTTTGTATACAATCTGTATGGTATTGATTAATTTTTCTGGGCCGTAGATACAATTTGTTCGGGAAAAATCTATTTTTGTTTTGAGAATTCTAATAAGAAGTGGAACGCCGTAAATATGTTTCGTAATTGTATGTCGAAACACTTTAGGAAAAATTTCTTCAAATTTTTCGTCTTCGTTAGTGCTAATATTTAAAATTATTTGATTAGAAAAGGAGTTTACTGGTTTCTCGGTGCATGGTATAAATTCTAAGTCGTCTGTATCTGCTGAATGTTGTGTAGCCATATCGGAAGATGTGTCTTCTGTGAGGCCCTAAATCCAGACAGGAATCACCCGGCGCATCAGAGCACTTATTCGTTGCGCACGTCCACACGTCTTACCTCGAGGTCGGTCCGTAATTGAAAGAGGACTATGTAGTGATCCCCGATAATCGTTCGATTAATCGATTAATCGCATACTTCCTACAGAAATCGATTATTAATCGAACGAATACTGCGCAACCAATAATCGAAGCGAACGAATAATTTGCGTCGATTAATCGATCCAAACCCAGAAGAAAAAAAAATACGACCGCTGCTGTTTTATTTTTTTATAAGTTATTTTGATTATATTTGATTTACCATGTAGTGGCTCACCCCACTTCGTAAACACCTTGATCTGCATGTCTTGTCAGTGGGCTTTGTCATTAGTCATTTTGTTTCAACAGTGCTAGGGTTCAGACTGTAATCGCGACTTATGGCGCAAAAAGCGAATTGGAAGCGAAAGTGAAAGAAATATTTTTGCGGAGAAAATTTAACAAATACTGCAGGTATTGTAAATATCTTATATTTTATTTGAAAAAGTGTTGAATTTTATTTTATTCGCAGGTTCAGATATCCAGGGAGATTGAAATCCTGTTCCAGAGAAAAAAGGACAGCGTTGCCTTTTCTTCACGGCCATTTTGAGCGCGTTTTTTCAGGTAATTTAGAATAGGTTATAAAAAGGTTCTCTGACGATAATTTTGCTGGTAAATGTGTTTCGACCATTCGGAACCACGGTATAAGGTCACTTCGACAAAGGCGATAGAGTTGAAGCATCAATGCCTTCCCGGGGGAGTACCGTTAGTCTCTGGTTTGTAGTACAATAGAACCCCGATTATCCGCTGAAGTGAGCCCGTAATTCTATAGAGCCTATTCCGCGGATAATCGGGTTTCTACTGCATTATATTTTTCTTTTTAACCGGGATTTAGGAAAAAAAACTGATTATTCTCTGTAGCTACTCTGGTGTGCAAAGCAAAGCGTAAATGGTTGTTAGCAATTGCTGAAAATTTGTTATTCATGCATCATAATTATCCAGTGGTTAATGTTGAGTATTGTTTATAAATTAATACTGTTATGAGTTGATAATAATTTAATTTTAATAACATTTCTAATAAATAAGTAATCAAATCTTATTTTTAATTATGTATGAATGATGTTTATATGCTAATTGTGTTATAATTTATCTTATTTTTATGATTTTTTTTCCTAATATCCGGTATCCGGCCGGATAGTTTTGAATATCCGTTTCATCTCCAGTAATTATGCACTGAACATATTAAGAATAAGCTTCTAACACGTTAGAGTTTTCCGAATGATTGAATCATTTATGTTTACCGATCTAAATCGATTTATATTCAATTTTATCAATACCTGTTCATTGTGATTCAATATTTCGACACAACGAAACTAATTCGAAATATGAGTATTCTGCTGGAGCTTAATATAGTCGGAACCTTTTCGAGTCCTGCTTTTCAACAGAAATCAACGACGGAATACCTAAGGGAGAATGCGAACTTCGTCAGATGATATGTTAACGGCGATAATTTCATAATTTTTAACTCTCCTATATTCCCGCGCAAAATCGTAACTCGTATACTCACTCCAAAACTCCAGATTTTTTTTTCTTTAACTTCATTCAGTTTTAATAATTATTTAATTCAGCCATCTCATTCACTCTCTGCCTGTCAAACCTATGCGCGAGTAGAGGAAAGTTAAAGCTGGTGTATTCAACATTCCTTTTCATTCCAAACGAAATCACAATTTATTTGTCATCAAATATTAGCGAGTTGGACCTTCTCAACGATCCTCGTGAATCTTTCCAATACGATCATGTCCTTCTGAACAGTACGAAATTATTTGTGACACATGACTGTTTCCAGGCACCGCTGATTGCAACATCCCAGGAGATGGCTGGTATGAGCTTTTGGGTAAATGACATGTTAGATATTTGAAAGAAACTGGCTTGATTTATTGTGTATGCTTTTTTGATTTCATATGATTCATATGAACCTGTTTGCATATGTTGTAGGAAAAAATTCATATGCACATACCAAACAGTATGCTTTGCTTTCGCGTTTTTTGTCCTTTACCTTCGCGCACAGACAAAGGCAGGCAACATGCACCAAAGTAAATGTACACAGAAAAAAATATAAAAAATTAAAAATATATATAATATTCCAAGATAAATAAACATTTTTGTATAACAAACTTTCCAATTACTGCCATTATTTAAAATTCAATAGGCGATTTTTTTTGACAGGGCTTAAATTCATTTATATTCCCTGATTTTCAAGATTTTTCTAGATAGCCGACACTCTGTGATTGAAATTGGTTTATTCTTTTCAGATTGAATATCGATTGGAATCGAAGAAGCCTAATTGGGAAAAATTCGCGATGTCAGAAACACCTTCGACAAAAAATCAAGAAAAATCCAAAATCAGTCCGGCTTGGGAGTTCTTTAAAAAAAATTGAGGGGAACAAAGTACAATGTAAATTATGTTTGCATATTCTAAGTTTTTGCCGCAACACGAGCAACATACTCAATCATTTGACATTCAAGCATAAAAATTTGGCCTTCTCCACTGTTAATGAAAGACCGGCCCCGGTTCTAAATCAGGGACGAAAAAGAACAGCATCACAAGAATCTAGAATTGATACTACTCCCAAAATGGGTCCACGGCAACAAACTATTACATCGGCTTTCGATCGTCCTTTTTCATACGGAGGTAATCCCACCTGATTCAATTTTATATACATGATGGCGGCCACGAAAATAAATTTTTGTTAACTCTTCTTTGCATAATGGTGGAAATTTTCATCATAACATTGAATGCCCAAAAATTATATAAAAGAACAAGTTCACTTTAAGTTGAACTATACCACCCTGATTTATTTCACCAATAAGCAAAATCATGCAGAGAAGGGTTAGCAAATGATGAATTTCATCGTGCCTAGAATTCATTTTTGTATAGCATTTAGAGTTGTTCCTTATATTAAAATAATATTAATTTTCGTTCTTCCAATAGCATGTTTTGATTTTTTTTTTGTAAAAATATGGACAAGCGGTTTTCAATTTGAGATTAAAAATGTTTAATGAGAGAGAATTTAAAGTTATCTAAAAATAATCATAGTTCAAATTGGTCACTTGGTAATGAAAACTAAAATTTTTCGACTGTCGCCATCATAAAAAGACATGATGTTAAATGATATTCGAGCATTCTTTTTATTTTCGTTTTGTTTTCATTTTAGCTGGCGGTACCAAAGGAAAAGAAATAACAACTTGTGTCATGTACATGGTGTGTACGGATAACATGCCTCTTTGTACAGTAGACAAGAAAGGATTTCGTCAACTAATGAAAACTGTATGCCCACTATATAAAGTGCCACACGAGACACGGTTTCGCGAGATCCTGAAAAATAAATTTATAAAAAGCAAAGAAATTGTCAGAAACCGCCTCCGATCGATCACAAGCATCTGTCTAACGACAGATGTTTGGACCGAAATGTTAAACGTCAGAAGCTACTTGGGGATCACAGGGCATTTTATTCATGGTAAGCTTGATCATTTTTTATTAAAGTATTAGCTCAGTAAATAAAATTTAACTATCCAAGATTAAAATTCGACAATATCACTAAATCTAACATTAGATTAATTGGACAATATTAGGATTTAGGACTAGGATGGAGCGAGTGCAATGAGATTTTTAATTTCGCTCATTACTTAGGGTACTCATACACTGTTTGGCCGAAGCCAAATATTTAATTCTTTTTGACAGATAAAATTTGATCAACTTGTACTGATCAAATATATTCGAAACACGACAAGCAAATATTCAGTTATTTGTTGATAATTGATATAAAACATAAAATAAAAAAACATAAACATAAAATAGTGTTCGTATGTTTGTCCAAATCTCAAACCAAACTCAAAAAAAAGTATCAAATATTTGACTTCCGGACAAACAGTGTACGGCCGCCTTTTTTTTTTAGCCAAAGCGTTTCTGGCTAGAACCATCTTGTAGTACAGGCTAATTCTAATTCCAAGGGATAACTTATCTTTGTTACATCTTAGAATTGTCTAAATTTGTTACAAGTGAAACTGAATAACTTTGTTCTACAGTAAGTTACATCTAATTGGACAGATATGTAATGCGATACGTTCAATTGGACATTTTTGTAAACCCCGAGTTCGGGGCCCAAATTATGGCCCCCCATTGAAAGTCGACACTGTACCACTGTCATCACGAATGTGAATTACAGGTCAGAACCTGAGACGAGACATGATAATAGGGGGCCGATTCCGGACCACTTTTTCTGTCAAACTCGGACAACTTGCAACTCGGCTTCTAATTGGTTGATGAGGAAAATAATTGACAAAGATAAAATACACAAAAAGTGGGATTTCTAACATTTTCACAGTATTGCCAAATATATTCAAAATTGAATAATAGTTGCATTCACATATCACTTTAGCGATAATATCTATTATGGATTCTTTGTATATTTTCGTTTCTATTACGTCAGCTGTTCAGTTCCTGAAGAGAGGGAAACATTGCATCGGAATTTCCATCCTACATTTTTTTGTGATTCTCCTGCCATCTAGCATAGCATAATAGCAGCGGACTAACAGAGAAGAGCATTCAATTATTTTCCAAATATAAAGCAGTTAGCAAAAAAAAAATAAGGATAACAAATAACATTTTTTTATATATTCTTTATTTGAGAGGCTTTTAGCCTCCTGGGATGGTTCGCCTCTGATGTTATAATTTGGGAATGTATTATTTTATCAATATTTCATTACTGATAGTATTTGAACGATATCAATCAATTATCAATTATAAGGCCTTATTCCCGTATACACTACACAGTGAAAACGAAATGAAGTGTATCCGCGATGACAACGATACGGTGTCGACATTTGGATACGAAATTCATTTTTAACAAGTCTTACTACTCGGCCCGAATGCACTTTTAAATTGCTAAAATCTGAACGAAAATATTTACTTGGCGTTATTTATTTACTCGAAGCACCCCTTTTTTACTCTAACTTAACCTATTTTCTATACACTTTCCGATATTCTCATTATAATATAAAATTATCTTCAGATACAATTTTTGTACGAGATTTTGTTACCATATGAAGAAAGCAAAGTTTTCCATTCACATTGAACACTAATTTGATGCGGAGAATTAATTTTCATTCATAATTTCTATTTGAAAAATATTAATTCTACACGAAACCCATAATTTTCTTTAACTCGCAAAACGAAATTTAATGGCGTGCCGTTCTTTTCATTTTCATCGTGAAGTATAAACGGTAAAACGAACTATGAATTTAATTAATTTATTTCAACATATCATACTCCGACTATCAAATCTACGTTTTCTAGTTTTCTTTATCTCTTCACATTTATTTTTTTTTTTGCATACCAAAATAACGAGAAATACTTATTGTTTGAAATATGTGACATTCGGTTAAAAAAATTATACAAAAAACATGAAGTGGGTTATATCTATGGTATAACCGCAAGGGTGACGTAGGACTATCGTTGATTTAGAGATCATTTGTTTGAAGTTGAATCTAAATCCATTCTGAATGAATGAATAAATGAATATTTGGGGGACTTCTAAAACGTTACGTTACGCGTTACGTTGGAGGCACAAGGTTTTATGCATCCAATATAGGATACGAAAAACCTTGTTCTGAAGAATAATCTTCAGAAGCTTTCCTGCTAACTGTACTTGATTGACAAATCACAAACCCAAATGTATTATATGGATATTTTATGGATAGAAAACATTAAAATAAACTCTTTCGCTTGAATGTAATTTTCAATTCCAAGGGGAACTGGCAGATTATTTTCCAGCAACGATTAGATATTTCCACATTTTCCTCGATACTGGAAGCCCACCAGTAGTTAATACTTACTCGATAACCACCTGTTAATAGCACTTGATTGAAAAATATTTGGTCACAGTGTTACATGGATAGAAAACATTAAAATAAACTCTTTCACATGAATGTATTTTTAAATTCCCAGAGGAACTGGCAGATTATTTTCCAGCAATGATTAGATCTTTCCGGAACTTTCTCGATGCTGAATGACATCCAAACGGAAAGAATTCCGCGCGTGTATGTGTCGATCCTTTGCCGTCCACCTCGTCCAGCACGTTAGGCAACGATGTTGTCTTGTCGATGTCCTCACGAAAAATGAATGTGTCTCACCACCAGAATATCGCTTAAGTATGTTTTGTGTGTGTGATTGAGTCGAGAGGTGTGGTTTACGATGGCAATTTGGAAGGCAATCTAGAGGGGAATGAACTCTCTGAGCTCGAAACTTTCGGCGACTGAGCAATAATCGATTGCGTGCGCATACAATATTAGATACGGAAATATCCTACTGATGAGGAAGAATAATCTTCAGAAGCTTTCCTGCTAATTACTGCAAAAAAAATTACAAAATCAAATGTATTTGGTCGCTGTGTTATTTGGTTAGAAACATTAAAATAAACTCTTTCACATGAATGTATTTTTAAATTCCCAGAGGATTGGCAGATTATATTCCAGAAATGATTAGATCTTTCCGGAACTTTCTCGATGCTGAATGGCATCCAAACGGAAAGAATTCCGCGCGTGTATGTGTGTGTGTAGCGATGTCTTCCCGGGGAACCGTTTGTGGCATCACTCTCCTCCTGATGGATTCCCTTCTGGCCTAAGGTGCACAAACAGGCTCTTGGTGACACCGTTCATCCGCGCTTTCATGATAAACGAAGAGCTTCACCACAACAGCGACAACATGCTCCAATCGCTGTTCAATTAGAACTGAGTGGATTTCCGAGCGGCGCTCGCTTATATACCGATTGGTGATTTCAATAGCCTGTTTTGAGAACGATTTTAAGACTATTGAAACAAGTTTTTGGATCAAAAAGTAACAAGTATATAACGCGTAGACATTTTATCTTTCGAATGAAGTGTTTATCATACCATTTCGTTCATTTTTTTAGGAGCTATTAACGCTCAAAATCTCGGTCTCCGGCGTAACGCTTTCGGTTTCGAAACTTTGATTTTACACCCCGGTATTGAAATGAAAGACGTAGTCCTACGTCAAAACTTTTCTAAGCTCTAATCCATCAAATCTGGAGCCCTGAAAAGGGCCGATGATTATATGCTAAGCTAATATAGCACCCTCTCCTTGGATTCGATGGGCCAGCTGAATGTCCTTGGGCATGATGTGACGCGTTTTGCGTGGATAGCACACAAATTTGTATCTTCGAATAAGCCTCCTGCAGCGTCATAACCGCGGAACTTTAGAAGCGCAAGTCGGTTTTGAAGTCCTGAGCAATTCCACGATCCAAAAGCTGCAAAGGTAGCTTGCGGATCAGCAATTCGGTCGACTTCCGATAGCGATGAATTTCACGCAAAGTTCCCGGTCGATAGCGATGTGGCTTCTTCACCTATCCTGCGGCTGGTGCGCTTATCCGAGCTGCTTTCGTGTGCCTTACCACTGAAAGACTAACTAGCTATCTGCTTGGTCCCAAACAAACGAGTCGTCACGGTGCGAGAGTAGAGTAAGAAATGAACGAAAGCAAAGGAAGCGTCATTTTATAAACTATAAAAGTATAGAATCTAAACCCTACCCTTATTATATTCGTTGCTTACCCTGAGAGAGAAACGAATAACATCGAAGTAAGTATACAGTAATGTATTTGAATCCGGACACTTTGCGTTACATTTAATACCATACCGCAGCCACAACATTTTCTGCATGTTGAATTAATGCGATTGATAAGTAACTATCAAGAAACTATCAGTAACTATGTTAGCAACTATTAATCGCATAAATTCAACATGAAAAAAATGTTATGGCTGTGGTATGATATTGAATGTAATGCAAAGTGTCCGGATTCAAAAGCATTACTGTAAAAAAGAGTTAACTCGACTGAAATTTTTTCGGTTCGACCTGCAAAAACGAAATTAAGAGCCCCCGCCGACTGCAGACTGACTTGTCGACCGATAGTTCGGTCGGCTTCTTAATCAGTACGGAGAAAAAAAGTCTGTAGTGTACAGCATAATGCATAGACGTAAGTATGAGCTTCCCCATCTCACATTCCAATAAGAATTATGGGTTTCCAAGTGGGCGCGCTACATACGGATACGAATGATTTCAATAACCTGTTTTCGAAGCTATCATTAAGCTATTGAAACAATTTTTCGATTCAATAAATAGCAATCATATAACTCTTGGACATTTTATCTTTTGTATGAAATGATTATCATACTGTTCCGTTGATCCGAAGCAGAATGAATCACGCTTAAAGATAGAATGGTTTTTTTCTTGGAATTTAGTCAGCAGAAATAATGCCCTTTCCCAACAATTAAAAACGACAAACGGTAAACAGTTTCATCAAAGTGATTTCTTCGATATGGGGATATATTCACTACATCATGTCATATATTTCATATTTTTCATTATGAAATCCATATCCATGGCACCTATCGGTATCGAATTATCATCGACACCACGATTTTCGCTAAATGCTCCTTTCAGTTCGGCCTGTAAAAAACTTTTCTGAACTCTAATCCATCAAATTTGGAGCCCTGAAAAGGGCTGTTGATTATATGCTAAGCTAATATAGCACGCTCTCCTCGGATACGATGGGCCAGCTGGATGTCCTTGGGCATTATGTGACGCGTTTTGCATGGATAGCTCACAAATTGGTATCTTCTAATAAGCCTCCTGCAGCGTCATAACCGCGGAACTTTGGAAGCGCAAGTCGGTTTTGAAGTCCTGAGCAATTCCACGAACCAAATGCTGCAAAGGTAGCTTGCGGATCAGCAATTCGGTCGACTTCTGATAGCGACGAATTTCATGCGAAGTTCCCGGTCGATAGCGATGTGGCTTCTTCACGCTTCCTGCGGCTGATGCGCTTATCCGAGCTGCTTTCGTGGTGCCTTACCACCGAAAGACTAACGAGCTGTCTGCTTAGTCCCGATGAAACGAGTCCTCACGGTGCGAGAGTAGAGTAAGAAATGAACGAAAGCAAGGGAAGTGTCATTTTATGAAACATAAAAGAATCGAATGTAAACCCCACCCTCTTTATTGTATAAGCTTACTGTATACTCACGAATATAATAAGGGTGGGATTTAGATTCTATACTTTTATGGTTTATAAAATGACGCTTCCTTTGCTTTCGTTCATTTCTTACTCTACTCTCGCACCATGAGGACTCGAGCTCGTTAGTCTTTCGCAGACAGCTCGTTAGTCATTCGGTGGTAAGGCACACGAAGTCAGCTCGGATAAGCGCACCAGTAGCAGGATAGGTGGAGAAGCCACATCGCTATCGACCGGGAACTTCGCATGAAATTCGTCGCTATCAGATATCGACCGAATTGCTGATCCGCAAGCTACCTTTGCAGCATTTGGTTCGTGGAATTGCTCAGGACTTCAAAACCAACTTGCGCTTCCAAAGTTCCGCGGTTATGACGCTGCAGGAGGCTTATTTGAAGATACCAATTTGTGTGCTATCCATGCAAAACGCGTCACATCATGCCCAAGGACATCCAGCTGGCCCATCGTATCCGAGGAGAGCGTTCTATATTAGCTTAGCATATAATCAACAGCCCTTTTCAGGGCTCCAAATTTGATGGATTAGAGTACAGAAAAGTTTTTTACAGGCCGAACTGAAAGGAGCATTTAGCGAAAATCGTGGTTTCGATAATAATTCGTTACCGATAGGTGCCATGGATATGGATTTCCTTATGAAGAATATGAAATACATGACATGATGTAGTGAATATATCCGAAGAAATCACTTTGGTGAAACTGCATTATAAAATTATTTGTGTACGAATGCCGCAATCGATAGTCGACTCTAATTTGCGCTGGGTAATTTCCTCGGAGGACTCGATTCCTCCTTTGAGCATTAATAATCTCTTTCTGGCAAAACGATGTGGTATGAATCACATTATTTGAATGATAGAATGAAGAAGTTTTCTGCCAATTTCCTTCAACCTCCAAACGTATCTTTCTCCCGTTTGTCGTTTTCGCGTTCGCTAATCCTTTCTCACAACACCCATTTCTAGTTTGAGAAATTGTTGAGTAAACATTGTTTGCCAGTGCGCGTAGAGCGGGAATTCCTAAAGATTCATTGCACCTCTAATAAATTGCCGAAAGACGTGGTCTTACGTTGATCGCACTTGATTGAAAAAATCCAAAACGAAATGTATTTGGTCGAAGCATTATATGAGTAGAAAACAAATAATCGCTCGAAAATGACTTGATTTTCGCGATGTGAAACATTTTCCGTTTTTCATGTTATGCATCCAATATTGGATACGAAAATTTCCACTGATGGGGAAAAAAATATTCAGAAGCTTTCCTGTTAATTGCGATTGATTGAAAAATAACAAAACCAAATGTATTTGGTTGCAGTGTTATATGGATAGAAAACATTAAAATAAACTATTTCGCATGAATGTATTTTTCAATTCCCAGGGGAACTGGCAGATTATTTTTCAGCAACGATGATAGCAACGAGAATTCCGCGCGTGTATGTGTGTGTGGCGGCTGCTCCGATGTTTCAAACGGAACCGTGGCATCACTCTCCTCCTGATGGATTCCCTTTTGGCCTTAGGTACACAAACAGGCTCTTGGTGACACCGTTCATCAGCGTTTTCATGATAAACGAAATTAGCTTCACAACAACAGCGACAACATGCTCCAATCGCTGTTCAATCATAACTGAGTGGGTTTACGAGCGGCGCTCGCTTATATACCGATTGGTGATTTCAATAGCCTGTTTTGAAAGCAATTTTAAGACTATTGAAACAAGTTTTTGGATGAAAAAGTAACAAGTATATGACGCGTAGACATTTTATCTTTCAAATGAAGTGTTTATCATACCATTTCGTTCAGTTGTTTAAGAGCTATTAACGCTCAAAATCTCGGTCTCCAGCGTAACGCTTTCGTTCTCGAAACTTTGGTTTTACACCCCGGTATAGAAATGAAAGACGTAGTCCTACGTCAAAAATGGTGCAGTTCAGAAAATACATGATACGAAGAACTCATGTTTTTCATGGGAAAATAATCTTCCGAAATTTTATGAAATTTGGCAACTTTCAAATCTCACTTCCCTATTATCTAGAACTTGGTCGACGAAATGCAGAAAGAAAAGTAAAAAGCCAGTTGTCACGTCTTGTCTAAGATCAGAACCGCTTCCAGTGTGACGCTGAGTGGTGCCTCTAAATGTCGAATTAGCTGTAACTTACTGTATAAATGCAAAGAAGTTGTACCACGATAAATCTTGTTCATACCTGAGGAAAACTCTTCCACTGCTAAATATGTTTAAAATATTCCAAATATTAAGACTAATTAATTGATTATCTAGCTGTTTTGAAAACCTTCACCTCTCGATGCTTAGAAACAATAAAATTTTACTGTTACCTGAGATGCAAAGGGCGGTTCATTTTGAATAATACTTATCTCTATTTTTTTTAAGTTACATACATTTATACCCTTGATTGGTTAGGGTAAAATGCAAACAAAAACCCAAATACTGAACATATCGCTATCATGTTATGAACATTTGAGTCAATTTGTCTGTGAGTTGCGAATCTGCTCACCGACACCGCGTTCGATTACGGTTGTTTAAGAAAAAATTAAAGGTGTACCACCAAATCATACAGAGAGATTGAGAAGAAAACAAAAAAAAATGATTTCGAAATTTCAGCTATGCTTGCTTATATAAAAAAAGGTTGCGTAAGATTGCTTTTTTCGGTTAGGATTAATTCCGATTGAGAATTAAACTGAAAATCCCTTTACGGTCGTAAAATATTTTATTATTTTCAGAGTATTTTTTACAAGCATGGCTTCCTTCAAACTTTTTGATGAACCATTTTTCGTTTAGATTCTCAACTACACTCCGTTTTGCTAGGAGTTGTTGAATGCAAACAATCGAAAACATCAGAATACATTGCGAATCTGTTGCGGGTTTGCTGCAACGATTGGGGTATTAAAAACGAAACAATTTCTTGTGTAACGACCGATCTCGGTGCAAACATACTAGGGGCAGTAAGAATGGAGTACGGTGAACGACGCCATGTACCGTGCTTCGCCCACACAATCAACTTGATCACAAGCAAAGCAGTCCCCTTGTACAAAGAAGCATACGCAGCTCGGATGGAGCCGGTCATAGAAGAGGATAACGACGATGAGCTGGATGGTGTTGAGGATCATTGTACGATAGAGGTTTCCATTACACCAGAGAAAAATATGATATATATATATAATCAAGAAGATGAAAACAATAATCAAGTTCTTCAAAGCAAGTGAAACAGCCACCAGAGAACTGAGAAAACTGCAGTTGGCCGATAATAAAAAGGAAGGACAATGTCTAGGACTAGTGTTGGATGTCCGAACACGATGGAATTCGATTATGGCAATGATAGAAAGATTCCTTGTAATGGCACACTATATTTCAAGGGTACTGCTCGTTGTTCCTAAAACACCAACTATGTTAACAGCAGATGAGTTGTCAATTTTGAAGGAAATCTGCAAAGTTCTCCACCCATTGGAAACAGTAACTACCGAAATGTCAGCTGAAAAGTACGTGACGATCAGTAAAATTATCCCATTGGTTCGGTTGCTAAAAATCGTAAGTGTTTTTTGTTTAATAAGCATCAGAGTATTTAATATGTTTTGTCGTTTCATAATATCTTTTTTCGCGTTAGTATTCCATTTTTGTCCCTCTATTACGTTATCCGCGATTTTTGTTATCCGAGGTTACGTTGCCAGACTATTCCGCGGACAATCGGGGTTCTACTCTATTATGTTTTTCTATTTAACTTTCAACTGGAATTTAACGAATTTATAGTTAGAAACCTATTTAATTCAATTTATGGTTATTTCTCTGAACTTCAATACACTTGCCCAAACAATCTTCTAGTTTATGGACTCCATGCCTGAAGTGAGATTTGAGAACTGCCAGAAGTCGGAGGTTTTTAATATAAGTTTTACTGATTCTCACGATTTTTGGTGTATTTCTGAACAATCACTCACTTCGTTACTCAAATTTGTTCAAGAAGACGTAGTAACATTTTAGAAAACATATCGTTGAACCTAATCTAATCGAACGACATAGCCTATTGAACAACTTTTTAGTTCATCGATAATTTTTCACATTTTTTTTAAAATAATAACTCTGCCTGACTGGTTCAACGGTTCCTTTCGAGTAATAACAATATTTTTCATCAATTTCAGAGCTATACAAGTATGCAGCTTGATTCTGCTGAAGCTATGTCTGTAAAAAACAGCATTATGCTGCACATCATGAAATATTTCAATGATGTAGGAAAAAGAAAACTTTTCGCGGTCGCAACGCTTCTTGATCCCCGATTCAAGAAAATACATTTTGAAAGTCCTCTCACGGTGGCCCCCGCTATTTCATGGGTTGGTGAGTTAGTCTTTTCTTGCTTGTCCTATTGAGAAAAAAAACAACACGACAGAAACAAAATATTTTATCGGCAATATTTCTGTTGCTTCACAGGGGAACTTGTCAGAACAGCTGCGGAAGAGTCACCTGAATTCGAATACGATCTTCGGATATCAGGAGAGCCAGAAACAAACACCACTACCGACGACTTGTGGGCGATTCATGATTCCATGGTAGCTGAAAGCAATCGCGTGCATGGAGATGACAGCGCCGGAGGAATTCCCATTGAACTGAGGCAGTATTTAAATACTACAGTCGCTCCGAGGACCTGTGACCCACTTATAGTGTGGAATGAAATACGAGCACAGTATCCAAACGTGCATAAAATAGCTATGCAATTTTTATGTAATTCAGCGACGTCTGTTCCTTCGGAACGTTTGTTCTCGAAAGCAGGGCAGATAATGACTAAGCAAAGAAACCGCTTGTGGTTCTAACTTAGACATGATATTATTCCTACAATCGATCGATGAAAATGTTTGGTTTTCGTAAAGGTGCGAGATAGCTGAAAAATTGCGATATTACGTTGCATCGTTTTAGTGTCTACTGCACAGAGAAAGACACCAAAACGATTCAACGTAAAATCGAAATTTTTCACCGCTTTCGCAGCTTTTTGCGGAACTGTGCGATAAATGTATACAGGAAATCCTGTTTTTGAGCGATCCTTTTTTGTACGATTTCTCGTTTGTACGACCCTTTTTGAGCGATTTTATTATCTGAGCGAATAGATTGTGTGATCTAAGTTCTGATTTGATAATAAAATGGCACAGAAAGGGTCGCACAAACGAGAAATCGAACAAAAAAGTACCGCACAAAAACAGGTTTACCTGTATAGTAAGTATTAAGAAATGTATATAATATGTATAAGAAAATGTATATAATATGTATAAGAAAATGTATATAATTTGTATAAGAAAATGTATATAATTTGTATAAGAAAATGTATATAATTCGTATGTATTAAAACATGTTGAATATGTAATAAGAAATTTAGAATTTAGTTAGGAATGTATATACGAGAATGTAAATAAATGTAAAATTGAATAATTTTTCATCAACTTTAAAAGATCGTGTTATCGTATTATATAAAATGCATTTTTGATGGAAAGGTAAACTTTAATTCATATGTTTCAATAGGAATTCGGATAAATTTGATTGATGCACAATGCTTAGCTTATATTTCATACGCCCCATTACCACCCTAGCAGCTTAAACGACAAATACAAGTAATTATAACGGTTCGAAATTACAATTACAAGCATTCAAAACGGCAAACAATTTCTGGCAAATGAAAAATAGAATAATAACTAATTATTGCTCTTAGTGTTACGATTAATCGATTAATCGATTATTTGGGGCGATTAATCGTATCGAATAACAAACGGCTGAAAAGTATTCGATTAGTGGATGAACGATTAATTTCAAAAATCGGGGATCACTAGGACCAAGGCGTTATACTATAGGTGGACCGCAATGTCAAAATTGCTGTTCGGCCATTGCTCGTGAAAAAACAAATTTGTTTACAAAGCAAATCATATCTTTTGGTGACAAATGCATTCGTAGGCAAAATAGCTGCTCGCGCTTCACTGTAGGCAGGTAATTTTCTGGATTTTTTCGTATAACAATTTCTCATAATTGCTTCTACTTTTTCAGATATCTACAATCAGCGGTCGAATTAAAAACAGTGCAGAAGAATGTTTTGAGTATATTTTACCTTCTAGCCGCGCAATCAATGCTTTTCTTTCCAAGCAAGCAGCGTTTTTCGTATGTGGTTTTATTGAGCATTTAAAAGAGAGTGTTATTTTTTTTTTGTTTTATCACCAGGGCAAAAGCATGAAATAGAATCTTACGTGGTACGAATTTATCGGCACAATCTGATCAAGGACGGAGGCATCATCAAACGGAAACTACGCGAAAAATAAAACTGCGCCGCAACACTCGTGTCAAAATGGACGAGTTGGGCTGGGTGCTGATGAACCACAATTTGATAACACGTAATGAGCCAATCCAACAGCATGCCAATGGTAATCGACTAAATCATTTTAAATTGAACATGGAGCGGTTGCGAAACCTACTGGAGCAGCAAGAACAGAACAATCACGCTGGTAGGTCGGTTTGATATATTTATTCCGCTAAAGAATGATTATATTTGTTGATTTTTCAGAGTTAACTTCCAAAAAGCAAAACAAATTCCTGCGTATGCTGGATGCAATTTTACAAAACGACAAAGTTTTGAATGAAATTAAAGAGATGGTAGCGGCGAATCGACTTCTATCGGAAATTCGTTATGTGACTACGGTGGAACGTATGCTGAAACACAATTTGGACCTCTCTTTGCGCTGCTGCTTTGTATGCCGAGAGTATTTCCGCACTGCCGATGAGTATACCAGTCATTTCGAAAAATTGAGTGAGAAATTTCTTATTGTTGCGGCGGTGGATCGATTTCAGACTAGTCAAAAGTTCAACGTTCTACATCACTACAATCCCCTTAATCCGGTGACAATATTCACGATTTGCAACGTATACCACACAGCCCTAATAAAAAAAAAACAAGAAAAGACGGGTCTAATATTTTACAATAAAGAACAAATCTACCACTTTCCACGAAAATCGGAGAACCACTATATCGGTTAGACATGGAATGGCTCATACATATAAGGCAGAAAAAAGGTTTAACTTTGGAATTCAACATCCTATATTTCCTCGTACCATTAAGTTCATGGCGCATTTGATGTCGGTCATCGTAACTGCTTCTATGGAAATGACGTGAGCATATGATTTGATTTTTGATTTTTATCTCCATCTCGGAGAAAAGTGTGGTAAACAATGTCCGGGTTATTTTTCGTTATGAGAACCTTGTTTCCACATCCTTTTACTGCACAATAATACGGCATCTGAAGTAAATAAAATATTCACAATATAATTTTGGCATGATAGAGAACCGCGAGATGAACGATTATCTGTGGAGGAGTTGGACAACAGATTTCTTAGACTTATAGCACTTTTATCACATTCACAAGCTCATCAAATCCTCACTGTCCCCCAAAAATATTGAATAATATATAATTTTTTTTTCCCAAAATATATATTTTATTAAGGCACGTAGCTTGACGGGGCCGGGAGTCCAATATTTTAACAATTTTTGTCTTACAACTGTGTTAGTAATATGTAACCGATTACTCGCGGTTGGCTCGAGGTTAGTATTACATAGATCTCATAATTGGGATGTTGCAGTCTCTTGTACTATGTATGTGTGGCCGACACGGGATACTTCCTATTGGAGTATAACTGACCATTGATCAGCGACGCCCCCCTAGTCTGTACCTCATATCAATCGTGGTGCGTCTCTCTTGACTCGAGGAATCCAGGGTAGAATGGTCACTGGACGGTACAATCTTCAGCTCGTGTAGAGTTTCCATGAGCGGTACAACCTTTGGCTCTTGTTAAATGATCAGTGGCCTTCGACCTGTGTATCTGTAAAGAGTATGTGTATGTTTAATTACATTACATGGAGCGGTTATAATATATAATATAAATACCTTATTGCAGTTATAGTACACTATTTTTCACGAATATATATTTGTTTATTTCTTCCTTCAGTTGTTTTCCTCAGCGAGTTGATATGAAACCATAACCACACAACCAAACAAAAAGTAAATAATTCAGAAAGCTTCGTCTCGCTACTCGTCTCAGGTATTGTCATGAAAGTGTCAAGAACGAAACACCTATAGTTTAGCATCTTGACTAGGACTATGCAACGATGTGTCAGAGCTTCTTGCTACGTTGACGTGTTGCCAGTATCAATAATAAATGCACACAATAACTTCCTAAATGAGCTACTCTTATCGAGGGGTATATTGAGCTCACTCACATCTTCCCTCTCCTCCATAGAAAACATTTGCTAAATGATAGAAAAAAAACTAATAAACTCATTTACTTTGCTGATCGATGAAAGCCTCATGCAAAAATTATAAATATGTTTTTATCAGTGCAACACCTAATGTCGATTCGCTTGCACCATAAACGATAAGTAGTACCAACCAAGGAAAGTGAAGTGGAAGTTGCCGTTCGGACGTATCCCGTAAGTTTGAATTTATTTACATAGATGGTATCCAAACAACACTAACATTGACTAAAGTTTCGCCGGCACGGTTGATTGCCGTTATGAACCACCACGATCAAAGCATTTCCTGAATAAATCATATCGCATTAGCCGAACCAGCTGGCGGAAGCATATGCATAAAGGTTACTAGGTTACTATTTTCAACGACAACTGTTTATTTATCATACTGCTTCAAATACCTTCGACGAAATCAAATGTAACCATACCAACGTAAGTAATAACGTACACAAATCCTAACTTTTCGTCTTGCCATTCCTCATACGTCTTTTCTTAATAGTGTAAATTACGAGCCACCTGTTAACTCCATCATCTTGGTACCAACCAAGGTGCATATATATTTACATCAAGACGGGTCTATGGTAGGTGAGGCCGTTTCGTCACTAAGTTGGTTAGGGGAGCGGTATATGAAAACAGTACGGAAGAAAGCAGAAGGGGAATTATTTGCTTGAAGCGTGAAAGAGACAGACTGATCAGGAACGAGCTTCGGCACTAGCGTATTGTGTTTTGTTTACAAACAAAACACAGTAGACTTCCAAGATGGCTGAAGAGTGGTTTTAGCAAGTTGGCCCACCTTAGGATATACTTCTACGCGCCTTGATTTACTTCTTACTAGTCCCACTCTCGTTTATTCAGCGTATCTGTCAAATCATAAAATCAAAACAAACGAAAACAACTAAGTATTCAACTGGTTTATTCTCATCACTTTTTTTCAGGGGAAAACAATCAAATTAATCCCCATTATTTACGTTTTCAGATCATCTCATTTTGCCGATTAGACGTAATCGCTCAAGTACTCTGGCGCCTTTCTTTGACGAGTGGAACGTTGCTGTGCTGCCTGGTTCATTTGATCACATTTCTGGTTCTCTGTTTTTACGCCTCCATCTTTGGGGTCGCGCCATGGATGCACCTTTTGACGTAGGACTACGTCTTTCATTTCTATACCGGGGTGTAAAATCAAAGTTTCGAAAACGAAAGCGTTACGCCGGAGACCGAGATTTTGAGCGTTAATAGCTCCTAAACAACTGAACGAAATGGTATGATAAACACTTCATTCGAAAGATAAAATGTCTACGCGTTATATACTTGTTACTTTTTGATCCAAAAACTTGTTTCAATAGTCTTAAAATTGCTTTAAAACAGGCTATTGAAATCACCAATCGGTATATAAGCGAGCGGCGCTCCGAAATCCACTCAGTTCTAAATGAACACCGATTGGAGCATGTTGTCGCTGTTGCGGTGAAGCTCTTTATTTATCATGAAAGCGCGGATGAACGGTGTCACCAAGAGCCTGTTTGTGCACCCTAGGCCAGAAGGGAATCTATCAGGAGGAGAGTGATGCCACAAACGGTTCCCTGGGAAGACATCGCTACACACACATACACGCGCGGCTATTAACAGGTGGTTATCGAGTTGGCATTAACCACTGGTGGGCTTCCAGTATCGAGGAAAATGTGGAAATATCTAATCGTTACTGAAAATAATCTGCCAGTTCCTTTGGGAATTTTCAAAATATATTCATGTGAAAGAGTTTAATTGAATGTTTTCTATCCATGTAACACTGTGACCAAATATGTTTCATCAAGTGCTATTAACAGGTCGTTATCGAGTTGGCATTAACCACTGGTGGGCTTCCAGTATCGAGGAAAATGTGGAAATATCTAATCGTTACTGAAAATAATCTGCCAGTTCCTTTGGGAATTTTCAAAATATATTCATGTGAAAGAGTTTAATTGAATGTTTTCTATCCATGTAACACTGTGACCAAATACATTTGGTTTTGTGGTTTTTCAATCAATCGCAATTAACAGGATAGCTTCAGAAGATTATTCTTCCCCATCAGTAGGATATTTCCGTATCCAATATTGTATGCGCCCGCAATCGATTATTGCTCAGTCGCCGAAAGTTCCGAGCTCAGAGAGTTCATTCCCCTCTAGTTTGCCTTCCAAATTGCCATCGTAAACCACACCTTCTCTCGATTCAATCACACACAAAAAGCATACTTAAGCGATATTCTGGTGGTGAGACACATTCATTTTTCGTGAGGACATCGACAAGACAACATCGTTGCCTAACGTGCTGGAGGAGGTGGACGGCGAAGGATCGACACATACACGCGCAGAACTCTTTCCGTTAGGATGCCATTCAGCATCGAGAAAGTTCCGGAAAGATCTAATCATTGCTGGAAAATAATCTGCCAGTTCCTTTGGGAATTTTCAAAATATATTCATGTGAAAGAGTTTAATTGAATGTTTTCTATCCATGTAACACTGTGACCAAATATGTTTCAATCAAGTGCTATTAACAGGTGGTTATCGAGTTGGCATTAACCACTGGTGGGCTTCCAGTATCGAGGAAAATGTGGAAATATCTAATCGTTACTGAAAATAATCTGCCAGTTCCTTTGGGAATTTTCAAAATATATTCATGTGAAAGAGTTTAATTGAATGTTTTCTATTCATGTAACACTGTGACCAAATACATTTGGTTTTGTGGTTTTTCAATCAATCGCAATTAACAGGATAGCTTCAGAAGATTATTCTTCCCCATCAGTAGGATATTTCCGTATCCAATATTGTATGCGCCCGCAATCGATTATTGCTCAGTCGCCGAAAGTTCCGAGCTCAGAGAGTTCATTCCCCTCTAGTTTGCCTTCCAAATTGCCATCGTAAACCACACCTTCTCTCGATTCAATCATACACAAAAAGCATACTTAAGCGATATTCTGGTGGTGAGACACATTCATTTTTCGTGAGGACATCGACAAGACAACATCGTTGCCTAACGTGCTGGAGGAGGTGGACGGCGAAGGATCGACACATACACGCGCAGAACTCTTTCCGTTAGGATGCCATTCTGCATCGAGAAAGTTCCGGAAAGATCTAATCATTGCTGGAAAATAATCTGCCAGTTCCTTTGGGAATTTTCAAAATATATTCATGTGAAAGAGTTTAATTGAATGTTTTCTATCCATGTTACACTGTGACCAAATATGTTTCAACCAAGTGCTATTAACAGGTGGTTATCGAGTTGGCATTAACCACTGGTGGGCTTCCAGTATCGAGGAAAATGTGGAAATATCTAATCGTTACTGAAAATAATCTGCCAGTTCCTCTGGGAATTTTCAAAATATATTCATGTGAAAGAGTTTAATTGAATGTTTTCTATCCATGTAACACTGTGACCAAATATGTTTCAATCAAGTGCTATTAACAGGTGGTTATCGAGTTGGCATTAACCACTGGTGGGCTTCCAGTATCGAGGAAAATGTGGAAATAACTAATCGTTACTGAAAATAATCTGCCAGTTCCTCTGGAATTTTCAAAATATATTCATGTGAAAGAGTTTAACTGAATGTTTTCTATCCATGTAACACTGTGACCAAATACATTTGGTTTTGTGGTTTTTCAATCAATCGCAATTAACAGGATAGCTTCAGAAGATTATTCTTCCCCATCAGTAGGATATTTCCGTATCCAATATTGTATGCGCCCGCAATCGATTATTGCTCAGTCGCCGAAAGTTCCGAGCTCAGAGAGTTCATTCACCTCTAGTTTGCCTTCCAAATTGCCATTGTAAACCACACCTTCTCTCGATTCAATCACACACAAAAAGCATACTTAAGCGATATTCTGGTGGTGAGACACATTCATTTTTCGTGAGGACATCGACAAGACAACATCGTTGCCTAACGTGCTGGAGGAGGTGGACGGCGAAGGATCGACACATACACGCGCAGAACTCTTTCCGTTAGGATGCCATTCAGCATCGAGAAAGTTCCGGAAAGATCTAATCATTGCTGGAAAATAATCTGCCAGTTCCTTTGGGAATTTTCAAAATATATTCTTGTGAAAGAGTTTAATTGAATGTTTTCTATCCATGTAACACTGTGACCAAATATGTTTCAATCAAGTGCTATTAACAGGTGGTTATCGAGTTGGTATTAACCACTGGTGGGTTTCTAGTATCGAGGAAAATGTGGAAATAACTAATCGTTACTGAAAATAATCTGCCAGTTCCTCTGGGAATTTTCAAAATATATTCATGTGAAAGAGTTTAATTGAATGTTTTCTATCCATGTAACACTGTGACCAAATATGTTTCAATCAAGTGCTATTAACAGGTGGTTATCGAGTTGGCATTAACCACTGGTGGGCTTCCAGTATCGAGGAAAATATGGAAATATCTAATCGTTACTGAAAATAATCTGCCAGTTCCTCTGGGAATTTTCAAAATATATTCATGTGAAAGAGTTTAATTGAATGTTTTCTATCCATGTAACACTGTGACCAAATACATTTGGTTTTGTGGTTTTTCAATCAATCGCAATTAACAGGATAGCTTCAGAAGATTATTCTTCCCCATCAGTAGGATATTTCCGTATCCAATATTGTATGCGCCCGCAATCGATTATTGCTCAGTCGCCGAAAGTTCCGAGCTCAGAGAGTTCATTCCCCTCTAGTTTGCCTTCCAAATTGCCATCGTAAACCACACCTTCTCTCGATTCAATCACACACAAAAAGCATACTTAAGCGATATTCTGGTGGTGAGACACATTCATTTTTCGTGAGGACATCGACAAGACAACATCGTTGCCTAACGTGCTGGAGGAGGTGGACGGCGAAGGATCGACACATACACGCGCAGAACTCTTTCCGTTAGGATGCCATTCAGCATCGAGAAAGTTCCGGAAAGATCTAATCATTGCTGGAAAATAATCTGCCAGTTCCTTTGGGAATTTTCAAAATATATTCATGTGAAAGAGTTTAATTGAATGTTTTCTATCCATGTAACACTGTGACCAAATACATTTGGTTTTGGGGTTTTTCAATCAATCGCAATCAACAGGATAGCTTCTGAAGATTATTCTTCCCCATCAGTAGGATATTTCCGTATCCAATATTGGATGCATAAAACCTTGTGCCTCCAACGTAACGCTCTCGTTTTCGAAGTTCTCCAAATATTCTTTCATTCAGAATGAATTCAGATTCAACTTCATACAAATGATCTCTAAATCAACGATAGTCCTACGTCACCCTTGCGGTTATACCATAGATATAACCCACTTCCTGTTTTTTGTTTGCGATACATGGCGCTTCAGGACCTGTCCTGTATCGCTGGTTAGTGTTAGATTGCCGTTTTGTTCATTGACCACCGTAAAACGCGTAGGAGAAAATCGGCTTTCTCCTTTTGACCGTTTGACCCGTTTAATTTTGCGACCTGTCATGACTTCTTCAGGCGCTATTCTTGTTACTCGGTGGATGGATGCGTTGTGTGCATCCACAGCTGCACGAAGTTCTTCCACAAAGTTTGTTTTATTAGTGGATGCAGTAGACATCGCCTTATTTATAAGCTTCATATAGCCTTCTACGAGGCCATTCTGCTGAGGGAATAGCGGAGTGGAGAAAATTGTGTTAATCCCTCTGGTTGAACAATAGCTTTTGTACTCGCTCCCGTTAAAGGGCGGCCCGTTGTCGGTTTTGATGTTCGCCGGAAAACCTTCTCTTTCAAAAATAATTTCCAGTACTGGTTTTATGTGAATGAAACTTGTCGACTTAACTGGTTTGGCAATCAAATAACGCGATCGGTAATCAACAACGACCAGGATGGAAATTCCGCCAAATTGGATATATGGGCCATTAAAATCTAAAGCGATGGATTCCCAAACAGCCTTGGGAGCAAAGGTACACCTCATCGGGGTGGTTTTCTCAGGTCGTCCGTTCACAGCGCATGTGGCGCAAGCCTCTACTCACTGCTCAGCTTCTGTAGCCATACCAGGCCACCACACGCGTTGGCGCAAAATGGATTTCATTTTTGTAGCCGATGGATGACCTTCGTGTGCGACTTCCAGAGTTTTCTTGCGTAGATCTTCAGGAATTACCACGCAGCCGGTTTTTACAATCATATTCTCTCGAATAGCCAAATTGCTTTCAACTGTTTGGTATCTGCGCAGATGACCGGGCCATTCACCAGTTTTGAGAGATTGCATCACTGATTGTAGCGTTCCATCTCTAGCAGTAGCTTCCGTTAACTCTGCATTGGTCAGAAAGCCAACCGCGTTTGCCTCGATCGAGGCTATCTCCCAGGGGCTATATTCTTCTTCAAACGGATCATCAATTCCGCTATATAATCGTGATGATGCATCCGCGATATTGTCTCTTCCGTGAACATATTCTATTTCATAATCATACGGGCTGAGACGGAGTGCCCAGCCATCTGCTCGGGTGAGTGCTCTTTTCGACTCTTCCCTACTGCGATTAAGGATGAAAGTTACTCCCTGAGCATCCGTTCGGAGTGTGAAACGCCTACCCAAAAGGAAATAGGAAAAGTGCTCCACAGCCCAAACGGCCGCCAACGCTTCTCGTTGGTTCTGTGGATACTTTCTCTCGGTTACTGTAAGGGCTTTAGAGGCAAATGAGATTATTCTGCGAGCTTGATTCCTGTCCTCCTGCACAAGGACAGCACCTAGTGCTACCGGGGAGGCGTCCGTGTACAAGATCGTCTGGTCATCTTCGGCAAAGAAACCTTGTGATATGGTGCATTGCACTATTCGATCCTTAACTAAATTGAAAGCTTCTTTCTGTTGCGGACCCCAATTCCATTGGGTTGTTGCCGACCATAGTGGGCTAGTTATGTCGGCAAAGTTTTGAATGTGGGGACTGACGAAGGAAGCGAGGCCCAGAAAACTTCGAAGTGCTGAGGCCGTCGTTGGTTCTCTGAAACGCTGAATACTCTTCACCTTAGCTTCTTCAATGTGGAAACCGTCTTTGTCGAGTTCGTGACCAAGGAATTTTAAACGGATCCTGTCAAATTCACATTTGTTTGTGTTGATGGTCAAATTATTGGCTCTCATTATTCGCAAAACTTGTGCTACTGTTCTTCGGAGTTTTTGCAATGTGGCCGCGTATATCAATACATCATCGATGTATACAATCACGTTATCAATGTTTTGTAGGATACGAACCATCTCGCGTTGGAAAATTTCTGGCGCACAATTAACGCCAAACATAAGCCTCGTGAAACGAAACATTCCCGTTTCGGTTAGGAACGTTGTAAGGTCACGGGACTCATTACACAACTCCAGATGGTAATAGGCGTTACTTAAATCGAGCTTTGAGAAGTATCGAGCCCCATGAAGTTTTACCTTCATTTCCTCGATCAGTGGTAGACGGTAGTATTCTCGATTGATTGCTTTGTTAGGCCCTCACATGTTGACGACCAACCGGAAGTCGTCTTTGCCTTTAGCAACTGCAGACATTCCGCTAATCCACTCCGGGGCTTTAGTGACTCGCTCTATTATGCCACGTATTTCCATCTCGCGCAGTCTGGTACGGGCCCCCTCTCTGAATGCCGCTGGAACGTTGTAGTAGGCATTCTTGACTGGAACTACACTTCTGTCTACGCTGAATTTTATTTTAATTCCCGGCATTTTGGAAAACTCTTGTGTGTTACTTGGTTCCTCACAGCTGTTTACGGCTACTCCCACATGCAGCAAGCCCATGTCGCTCGCTGTCGATCTACCGAGTAGAGAACGTCGTCCTTCACTTGCAACGTAAAATAACGCTTCAATTGGAGATTTAGCGTTTCCAGGGACAGATATTTTTGCTTTGAAGGCAGCAGTGACGGCTATAGACGCTTTTGAGCCGTAAGCGTGTAACCCATTTTCAATGGATGGCTGAACGGGATGAAGGTCAGCCTGCCCTATATGAAATTCGCGTTTTAGGAGCTTCCAGTTGTCCCCTCCGATAACGTTTACATCGGCTCCGGAGTCTATCATAAAGGTTATTGGAGTCGACGACCCCACGCTACAATCAATCAACACATCGCAAAGAGATAGGGCATTTACTCGCTGAAAGTGTAGAACGCAAATAAAACAGTTGGCTCATTAGGCTCAAAACAAAACTAGTATTTTATTCGAAACAATTTACAAATTTCAATCGGTTAATACCTGTTTGTCTTCACTCTCTTCATCAGTCCATCCGGAAAGATTGTTCCGATCGACACCACGCTGTATATTGTTCACACGTCGCTTTCGGCACAGTGCAATAAAGTGACCGCGTTGGCCACACCCATGGCAGGTTTTGTCCAACGCCGGACAGATAGTACCACTCCTGTGTGAGGGACGATTACAACGGTGGCAACGACCACGACGCTCATCAATGCGTTCATTCGAGTTACGATATCGCTTGGCCGGATTTTGGTCGCCTCGGTTGTCCTCCTTTCTGCGCTTTCGATGAGCTTCGCTGGACTGTCGCCAACTCCTTCGGTAAACTGCGGAAATATCGGAGCCACTGGGTCGTGCTGTTTCTGCCTCGTAAGCCTCTCCCCGTGTAGCCGATTGAACAATGAAATTAACGTCGTAGCCGTAAATCCTCGCTGTTTTAGAGAGCTCTCTATTTCGAAGACCTTTAAGCAATTGTGCTCTAACGAAACGCTCTTGATCAGCGGTGCTGTAGCCGCACAATCTAACCTTCTCCTGAAGTCTGGCGTGGAAGGCAACAGCGGTTTCTTCTGGTCCTTGTTTCATGCCGGCGAACGCCTCGTGTTCCGCTGCTGTGTCCGTCATGGACTGCAGGTACCGCTGGACATTGTTGACGAAGACTGAATAGCAGTCGGGTTCTGATAGACTTGGGCGCAGTTTGGCTGCTCTCACAACGCCCTGAAGCCCTTGACCCAAGCAGAGAAACAAAAGCTTTGAGCGACAGCATTTCCTAGGGATGCCGCTATTTCGAAGTTCTCGATAAAGCGGTTCCATTCTTACCACATTCTGTTCGCTGGAATACCGTTTGGGAAAGGTCTTATATGATCCCATCTCACAGCGGTTTGAATGCTGTCACCACGGTCGCTCGAACCGTAAGGAGCGTTCCAATTTTCGTCAACTCGGAGAGGCGTTTTGCTTACCGGTCGTTCGTATGTGCTCAGCGTTTTAGTTAGCTATGCTATGGCTTTCTCCAGGCGCTCGATCTTCTTTGTCGTCTCGGATTTATTTTCATTTGCTTCCTCCGGTGGTGTCTCGCTGATTGCCTGGGATCTGGGGGGTTCTCTACGTTCGCTACTCTCGCTAGATCTTGCTGAAGAATCCGATGTGATTGAAGTTACTGACGAGGTGTCCGACGCAACCGAATCTGAGCGTTCGTCGTGCTCTCGATCGATATCGCCGCTGCATTTACTTCCGTTAGAATCCTGGCCCTGTTCTTCCGAACACACAGATTTGAAGAGATTATCTGACTCTTCCCCGCTATCCGAATTATCGGTAGCACGCACGTATTTTCCTGTGGCTTCCATTCTTCTATGTCAGGAGTGATTTCGGTTCTTTGTCGGTTCTATCCGTAGCCGTTATCTGTAATTTACAAACATTACGGTGTTAAAAAAAACAAAGCAAAACGTAGACGATTTGTAAAAAGTTCGGATGTATACAGACAAGGTGGAAACAGTCCACCTCGTCTCTTCAATTCTTATTACTTTGGAGTCCTTCAGACTTTCCACTTTTTTCAGCGACCTCCGCGGTCTGCCGACGACGGGGGAAACAGTCCACCTCGTCTAAACAATACATATTCATTATTTTTCCCGACCTCCGCGGTCTACCGACGACGGTGGAAACAGTCCACCTCACCTAATAAATTCGTAATTATCATTTTTCCGACCTCCGCGGTCTGCCGACGACGGTGGAAGCAGTCCACCTCGTCTCATCAATTCATGTTTATCATTTTTTTCTGACCTCCGCGGCCCGCCGACGACGGAGGAAGCAGTCCGCCTCGTCTTATCAATTATTATTTTCTTTTTTTTCAACCTCCGCGGTTTACAGACGACGGGGAAACAGTCACCCGCCTCCGTCTCATCGTTGTGATTTTTGTGTTGGATCACAAACGAAAGGAAAAAAAATGCAATTCTCCCCAGTTTTTGGAGGTTAGAATTGCCACGCGCTTTTCAATTAATCACTTTCACTTTGTTATGTTTTTGTTTTACGCCGAGCGATTCCCGTCGGTTGCTTTCTGATTGTTTTGGATTTCCAGGTTACTAACAGTTCAATTGTCCACAATTGAACTCCTGGCAGGATCGCCAAAATGTGAGGCCCTAAATCCAGACAGGAATCACCCGGCGCATCAGAGCACTTATTCGTTGCGCACGTCCACACGTCTTACCTCGAGGTCGGTCCGTAATTGAAAGAGGACTATGCAACGATGTGTCAGAGCTTCTTGCTACGTTGACGTGTTGCCAGTATCAATAATAAATGCACACAATGACTTCCTAAATGAGCTACTCTTATCGAGGGGTATATTGAGCTCACTCACATCTTCCTCTTCATTTGCATTAATTTCTTGTGGTATTCTAGATAGACCATCTGCAACAACGTTTTGCTCAAGGTGCTATACTATAGGTGGACCGCAATGTCAAAATTGCTGTTCGGCCATTGCTCGTGAAAAAACAAATTTGTTTACAAAACATATCATATCTTTTGGTGACAAATGCATTCGTCGGCAAAATAGCTGCTCGCGCTTTACTGTAGGTAGGTAATTTTCTGGATTTTTTCGTATAACAATTTCTCATAATTGCTTCTACTTTTTCAGATATCTACAATCAGCGGTCGAATTAAAAACAGTGCAGAAGGATGTTTTGAGTATGTTTTAGCTTCTAGCCGCGCAATCAATGCTTTTTTTCCAAGCAAGATGTACTTCTGTTTGGATCCTATCGGCGGGGAAAAAAGTACTTACGGCGACGGTGACAAGAAATAGCGCTGATTGCGAGATTACCAGATCCAGAAGATCCGGAAGGGCTGTTACAAGTAATTGGTTTTGCTAGAGCAAAAGGAGGTTGACAATGATTGCAACAGGTTCGTGTTTATTTTTCAAATTAGTGGACTTTTGTGTTGCTAATATATTACAGGTGAAATAAACTGTTGGAATCACGACTATCGATCACGCCAGAAGATCCGGAAAGAGTTGTTGAAAGTAATTGGCCACAGAAAAGTATCCATTTATGAAGTCTATCTCCATCTCGGGGGAAAGTGTGGTAAACAATGTCCGGGTTGTTTTTCGTTATGCGGACCTTGTTTCCGCATCCTTTTACTGCATAATAATACGGCATCTGAAGAAAATAAGATATTCACAATATAATTTTGGCATGATAGAGAACCGCGAGATGAACGATTATCTGTGGAGGAGTTGGACAACAGATTTCTTAGACTTATAGCACTTTAATCACACTCACAAGCTCTTCAACTCCTCACTGTCCCCCAAAACTATTGAATAATATGTAATATAAATACCTTATTGCAGCTCTAGTACACTATTTTTCACGAATATATATTTGCTTATTTCTTTCTTCAGTTGTTTTCCTCAGCGAGTTGATATGAAACCATAACGACACAACCAAACAAAAAGTAAACAATGCAGAAAGCTACGTCTCGCAACTCGTCTCACGTATTGTCATGAAAGTGTCAAGAACGAAACACCTATAGTTTAGCATCTTGGTTTTACTTACCAGCCTTGTATTCGATGTCATATGAATAATCTAGCAAGGCTATCATCCATTTTGCTATTTTCGTAGAAGGATCTTTGAGATTCATAGCTCCGGTTAAAGGTTTATGATCTGTAAATAATGTAAATTTCTTTCCAAAGAGGTAAGGGCGAAAGTATTTAGTTGCCCAATAAATGGCAAGTAGCTCTTTCTCTATCGTCGAATATTTTTCTTCACTTCTATTCAGTGTTCTTGAGGCAAAGGCAATTGGCCTGTCTTTTCCTATCGGTCCCTGTGATAAAACAGCACCGATTGAATGTTGTGATGCGTCTGTGGTTAAGTGAAATGGTTTTTCGAAGTCTGGATATTGTAGCACGGAAGTACTAGTTAATATTTGTTTACATTTCTCAAAACAGTCTAAGAACTGTTGTGTGTGTTCGATTTTTTCGTCTTTTCTCAGACATTGAGTAAGAGGTTTAGTTATTCGACTGAAATCTTTAACAAACCTTCTGTAGTAGCCTAGCGTTCCCAAGAAGGATTTGATATCTTTTTCAGTTCTTGGAGCGGGCCAATTCTTTATTGCGTATATCTTGTCTGGATTCGGCTTAACACCATCTTCTTTGACGATATGTCCAAAAAAGCTGACTTCTTTTTGCAAGAAAAATCTTTTGTCTAGTTGCACTTTTAGGTTAGCATTTTCTAAAGCATTGAATACTTTGTTCAGATTAACGTAATGTTCTTGCAGGCCCGTGCTGTAAACGATAATATCGTCCATATACACAAGGCAAACGGATCCGACAAGACCTTTGAGAACGGAGTTCATGAGCCTCTGAAATGTCGCTGGAGCGTTTTTTAGTCCAAACGGCATCCGCAAATATTCGTAATGCCCTTCGTCTGTGGAGAAGACTGTTTTTTGGATGTCTTTCTTATTCATACCGATTTGATGAAAACCGGATGCGAGATCCAGTGTTGAAAAATATGTGCTTCGTCCTAATTTATCTAGGATGTCTGTGATATTTGGTATTGGAAATTTATCGTCCACAGTTTTGGCATTTAATTTCCTGTAATCCACTACAATTCTTCATTTTTGTAAGCCTGAGGCATTTTTCTTCTTTGGTACAACCCATATTGGAGAGTTCCATGGGGAAATAGAAGGTCTAATTATGCCTTCTTTCAACATCTTTCGAATCTGATTGCTAACTTCCTCCCTATGGCAGTGAGGATAACGATAGCTTTTCTGGTATACTGGTAATTCGTCTTTTGTGTGTATTGAATGTGTAACTTCTGAAGTGTTTGAAAGTGATTCGCCGTCGATGTAAAATACTGATTGGTGTTCGTTTATGACCTTTATTAGTTGAGCTTTCTCTTCTGAATTCAAATGACCTAATCTTAATTGGTCAATTAGTTTCCTGTATCTGTTACTGATGGGTACGTTATCATTTATGTGGTTTAAGTCTGTACTAGATTTCAATTGTTCGAAATTATTTGATTCTATTTCGAATGGGGAGTTTAAACTGAGCAGCTGTGATACTTTTGCTCTGTTTTCTATCGCTACAAAAGCTTTACTTTCATGTGCGTGATAGAGTCCAGCACATATGATTAAATTAGGTGAAATTTCGAAATCGCTTTCAATTAAGAAATCTCCATTCTTCGTAGAAACTGGGATTTCGATATTCAAGATCGTTTGTCTGGGAATTTCTTGTGAAATAATTTCTGGATATTTTCTGTACATTTTGTATGTTTTGTTTGCAACGTTCAGTGTATTGTTTCTAGTGTCAATGATTGCTCCTATCTCCTGTAGAGTTTCATATCCGATTAAGCCATCAAAGAATTTATGAAACTCGAAAACGTGAAAAACAAATTTGGATTTGATGATATCAGGGAATGGGTTAAATTCAACATAGCTATCAATCAAATGTTTTCCAGAAATATTTGTGACCAATGTTGGAGACGGTAATTTTGAAGATTGTTTTACAAGTCTGGGGCTCAAATAATTTTTATTGGCTCCTGTGTCGACGAGTAATTTTAGGTCGAATCCTTCTAGGGTTATCAATCTCAAGTACGGTATGAAGTTGATGTTATCGGGTCTTCTTTGGTGCCCATATGAAAATTTAGATTATCTACTAAAGCGGAATTTTCTACCGGAGTGTTTTGCGATGGTGGTTCTATGGTCAACTGTTCCGTTTTTTCGATAGTTTTATCGTAATTTATATTATGATCGTAATATTGATATGGCTGTGGATAGTAATATTAGTATGGATCGAATGATTCATCCACTGCGTTATGTAATTCTTCTACGTGAAATCTTGGTGGTCCAGTTTGTTGAAAAAAGTTACGGTTATTCTGTTGCGGGTGTATAGGAGGATAATTTATTCCCTGGTTTCTTGAATTAGGTCGATTCATGTAGTCTACTTGTCTAGATCGGATTGATCGATCTACTTCCATAGGTACTTGTTTTGGTTGTGGTACCGGGTATGATTTTGGAGCCCAAACGTTTCTATTTGGTATTGGTATTCTTGGTGTATTAAAGTTATAGTTTCTTGGTTGGTGTGCGGGCATCATTCTAGAGGTTGATGGTTGAAATCTAGGATTTAAGTTCCCGTACTTAAGCGGAGGAACGAATATTGGGGATTTCAGTCCTATTTTTGATTGAAAATTTCTCTCTTCGATGCAAGTGTCAAATGCCGCTTTGATCGTGGATGGTCTTCTTGCCCTCACATTCCCGCCTATCGGTTCCTTCAATCCAGAAAGAAATACTTGTAGAGCATTTTCTTTGTGCGTATTTATCCTGTCAATTCGCACTTTTTCGTTATCTGTCGAAATGTTTGTATGGTTTATTAAGAGCGACAAAATATTTTGTACACGTCCGAAAAATTCCTCAACAGTGTTTACTTGCTGTAATTGAAATAATTCGCGCGTCAATGTTACGCTATCCCTTTTATCGTTATAATAAGCGATCAGGTTTTCTTTAATACTATCCCAATCTAGTGGAGTTCCATAGATTTCCAGGACTTGGTCTGCGTCGCCAATAACTTTTGCTCGAATTGATTGGAGCCACACACTATGAAAGGGTGTATTTTCCAATGCCGTTAAAAATGGAATCAGATTTTCGACTGAACGAATACAGCTATGGAGCTTTACAGGATTTCCGTCGAAATTCGGAAGCTCTCGAATAGCTTGCGGAGTTTGCATAGATTTTAAGATTGTTTCGGCCTGCTGAAACATTTGCGCTGTTTCTACGGCCCTTCTCTCTTCATCTTCGTTGCTCTGATTTTCTACGTTCGCAATATTTGGAAATCGGTTTTCCATTGCTGTTCTGAGAATAATCAACACTTTCCCTTTATAAAATTATTGAGACACTGAATGAAACTTTCGCTTGGTAAAATTATTGAAACAAAAACAATTTTCGTTTGGTAAAGTTATTCAAACACTTGTGGTTTAATATTTTGTTACTACTAGTTTTTTTAATTATTTGTTACTTACATTAAGAAAAGGATGTGTTCCATATCCGCTGGAATTCCTTTGGTCCGGTCGTCGTCATTTTGGCTGCTTCTGTATTCACCTCGCAAACACTAGTATTCGCTTAGTCTTAGAGAGTTAAACACGTAGCCTGAACACTTTTCAAATTCAACTGATTTTCACCAAAACACGACGCCTGTTCGACTGCGCCAATTATATGTTTAGAGACGGGAACGATCTTTTTTAAAAAGAGAACAACTACACTTTTCGGAGGTTTAAACTAGACTGGCTTTATTTCTAAACTGTCCCTACAAGCTAAGCTAGATTCTGTTTTACATTTCTTATGCTACGAAACTACCCACACGTGTTCTTCTCTTCTTTCACTCATGTGTTGAGTGAGATGATCCTTATGCTGGCGCGCATGTTGAGTGTCCGGGGGTTCTATCGCTTCGTTGCTTATGTTGCTGTTCGGTTTATTGCTTCGGTTGATTTACGATCCTGCGCTTATCAATGCGTTCCTTGTTCGTGACGAGGCAGCGTTTGCTGGCTCGGCTGTAGTTTATGTTCTGGTCGTAAACGGATTGCACTTAAGGCTGATTTAGACGATGCCAGTCAGCGCTCTAGTTGAAGTATCCAGTGAATAGAGAACAGACACTCTGTTTAAGTTAGAGGCCAATTACTTGTTCGATACTGGTACAAGTAACTTGAACAGAGTGTCTGTTCTCTGTTCACTGGATACTTCAACTAGAGCGCTGACTGGCATCGTCTAAATCAGTCTTTATGGTGAATGGTTTTCAATTCATGGAATCGGCTCAATGGGAAGCTTATGGCGTTGATACCGCGTTGGCTGTTCTGATGGAGTTCGTGTGGTCTGTTTTGAGATCGGATGTATTACAGGGGCTAGGGTGGTACGTTGTTAACTTATATATATAACTTAACTTATATATATATATTATATAACTTATATATATATATATATATATATATATATATATATATATATATATATATATATATATATATATATATATATATTTATATATATATATATATATATATATATATATATATATATACCGAATGAGTTAAGTAGTATTAGTATTGTGAGTATTGTGTCTGAAAATAATCTGATGTTATAATGACGAGTTTGGGTAGAAGTATTAGGAATTTTGTAGTAAAAGGTAATTTTAAAGGGTAGATTAAAAGATCAATCGATGAACAGTTTTGCGATTGGACCTATTAACGTGCACCTAATAAGAAAACGTGGATGTGATAACGAAAAATAAATTTTGGGCGAGACGAAGTTTGCCGGGTCAGCTAGTATGATATAATATAAAACATATTTCATATTAGCGTCGCGAATTAAATCTTTCCGCTTTCAACTATATTTTCTAAGTGCGGTAGATTTGCATATCAATTTACTGAAATATTTACCCTGAACTCCAAAATATGAAATTAAAATTTTATTTGATTATTAATTTTACAATCCAATTTAAAACCATCGTATCCTGATATGTTGCGTTTTTTAGGAAAGCGACAATACCGACATATTCCCATACCTCGCTTTACGGGCTAGATACGTTCCACGAAATTCGGCCGCAAAGCGAAAAGCCGTATGAGGAATTAATTATTCTAATACAAATTCATACAAATTCAGTCAGGTCAGTTCCAAATTTGTTAAATATGTAACATGGTTTATCATTCAAAATGCATTCTATCCTTTTGTTTTTATTTCATTTTAATCCAAAATTAAATTCATTTAAATCAAAAATACATACATAACATAAACATAAACATACAATACATACAACATACATACATACATAAAAACCAACAATAATCTATGAACAAAAATGGAACAACTTCATGTTACATGGAATATGTGTATGTATACATAATTAGGTATGTTGCTTAAGTTATTGTCTCGCAAATTTTTTTTTCACTTCTGTACAAAAGTGATTTTTGAACCAATCCTCAATATTTTGACGTAGAACTACGTCTTTCATTAAGGGTGCCAAATTAGAAAACAGGTCACGTTTTTATGAAATAAAGTTAACGTTAATAACTATTTTTGCCGCGAACGGATTTTGGCGATTCACATACTAAACGAATCGGAAATTCCGTAAGATTGCTGGGGTGTCCGGACATATGCTATACATTAGAATCCCCTGGTTTGTAAATGGTTAAAATTCATGAAAACTTGAGGCGTTTCCATTTTTCCATACATTTGTTCTGTCCATTTGTGTGCTTTCCCGAACAGACCTGTCAATAACGAGCAACTTATCAACGACCAACAGAGGGGAAATCGTAGGATTCAAAGTCCCCATGAATGAGGATATGGCTAACGCCATATGAGCCTTGATAAAATATATATATTTTGGAAAAAAAAGTCCCCATGAACAAAGGAAAAGTAGAAGAATGAAGGGGAATACTTGCCTAGAGTATAAACAGTGGATCTCGCTGAGGCAAACTTTCATTCGGCATCGGACTGTTGAGCAATCCAGTTCACTTTGCTTTCGCTGCGCTTCGATCTAAGATTGGACCCCACCAGTGGTAATCCAACTTGGATATCGTCGTTTGGTAATATTAACCAGTAATATTAACAGAAGCGTTTCTTTTGAGAATAGCGCAAAATGATTAGAAGTATTTATATTCCTAGTAGATTCAAGCCACCAATGTATGGCTCTGTATGCATGCTATGGCGAACGCTTGTTTGGCGCTTGGTTTACGTTGTACGAACGATGCCTAGAGGTGCGATTCCTTTAAGGAAATACTAAACAACATGTAGCATAATATTCGATACTTGCAAGTGTTGTCATTGTTGTTTCCATGCGGTGCCAAAAATATATTGATGTAGTTATGAGATGTGGAATAATGGTGCTGGTGCAACATGTATATAATCGACTCTAGCCGAGTCTATGTCAATTGCGAAAAAGGCAAAAAAACAGGAAGTGGGTTATATCTATGGTATAACCGCAAGGGTGACGTAGGACTATCGTTGATTTAGAGATCATTTGTATGAAGTTGAATCTGAATTCATTCTGAATGAATGAATATTTGGAGAACTTCGAAAACGAGAGCGTTACGTTGGAGGCACAAGGTTTTATGCATCCAATATTGGATACGGAAATATCCTACTGATGGGGAAGAATAATCTTCAGAAGCTATCCTGTTGATTGCGATTGATTGAAAAACCACAAAACCAAATGTATTTGGTCACAGTGTTACATGGATAGAAAACATTCAATTAAACTCTTTCACATGAATATATTTTGAAAATTCCCAAAGGAACTGGCAGATTATTTTCAGTAACGATTAGATATTTCCACATTTTCCTCGATACTTGGAATGCCAACTCGATAACCACCTGTTAATAGCACTTGATTGAAACATATTTGGTCACAGTGTTACATGGATAGAAAACATTCAATTAAATTCTTTCACATGAATATATTTTGAAAATTCCCAAAGGAACTGGCAGATTATTTTCAGTAACGATTAGATATTTCCACATTTTCCTCGATACTGGAAGCCCACCAGTGGTTAATGCCAACTCGATAACCACCTGTTAATAGCACTTGATTGAAACATATTTGGTCACAGTGTTACATGGATAGAAAACATTCAATTAAACTCTTTCACATGAATATATTTTGAAAATTCCCAGAGGAACTGGCAGATTATTTTCAGTAACGATTAGATATTTCCACATTTTCCTCGATACTGGAAGCCCACCAGTGGTTAATACCAACTCGATAACCACCTGTTAATAGCACTTGATTGAAACATATTTGGTCACAGTATTACATGGATAGAAAACATTCAATTAAACTCTTTCACATGAATATATTTTGAAAATTCCCAAAGGAACTGGCAGATTATTTTCCAGCAATGATTAGATCTTTCCGGAACTTTCTCGTTGCTGAATGGCATCCTAACGGAAAGAGTTCTGCGCGTGTATGTGTCGATCCTTCGCCAGCACGTTAGGCAACGATATTGTCTTGTCGATGTCCTCACGAAAAATGAATGTGTCTCACCACCAGAATATCGCTTAAGTATGCTTTTTGTGTGTGATTGAATCGAGAGAAGGTGTGGTTTACGATGGCAATTTGGAAGGCAAACTAGAGGGGAATGAACTCTCTGAGCTCGGATCTTTCGGCGACTGAGCAATAATCGATTGCGGGCGCATACAATATTGGATACGGAAATATCCTACTGATGGGGAAGAATAATCTTCTGAAGCTATCCTGTTAATTGCGATTGATTGAAAAACCACAAAACCAAATGTATTTGGTCACAGTGTTACATGGATAGAAAACATTCAATTAAACTCTTTCACATGAATATATTTTGAAAATTCCCAAAGGAACTGGCAGATTATTTTCAGTAACGATTAGATATTTCCACATTTTCCTCGATACTGGAAGCCCACCAGTGGTTAATGCCAACTCGATAACCACCTGTTAATAGCACTTGATTGAAACATATTTGGTCACAGTGTTACATGGATAGAAAACATTCAATTAAACTCTTTCACATGAATATATTTTGAAAATTCCCAAAGGAACTGGCAGATTATTTTCCAGCAATGATTAGATCTTTCCGAAACTTTCTCGATGCTGAATGGCATCCTAACGGAAAGAGTTCTGCGCGTGTATGTGTCGATCCCTCGCCGTCCAGCTCGTCCAGCAACGATGTTGTCCAGTCGGTGTCCACACAAAGAATGATCGTTACTGCAGCGGAGCGGGGATTTTTAAGCTGACTGGCTGGCTCGAGAATTACGCATGTGTGATACTGCGACTAATGTTTCGTTCATTTTTTTTCTTTTTCCTTTCTAATCGTGCTTCATTCTATTTCGCTGCTGCTCTGGTTGCCCGTTTTGGTCGGTACGATTTGAGGAGCACAAAATGGACCAATCAAAAATGGGCACATAGGGCATTTGGACAATGCTTGATATTTAACAATTATTCAATTATTTATCTCAAGAAAAATGAAATGTTATTCGTTATGATAGATGCGTAGATATATTTCCTATCAATTGATGCAAAAACCTTCGCGATCTATTGAGAAATGCTCGAGTTCTAAGCGTTCCAAATCTTGCATTTTTTCCTACTTGTTCAGTGCCTAGATTTCCATTTCACCCCCTATATCTTCCGGTTAGACGTAGTCCTACGTCAAAAAGCGTTCGAGGTAAATGTTCATTGCATTGACATGAAATAAATTGCGACTTACGATCAGCTAGTGTATTGTTTTGCGAGGGCAAGAATGAATCATCAATCAATTATCGTCAACGAATTCTACAATGAAAAAGCCATTTCAGAGATTATTCTACTAAGCAGTTGTTTCTAAAATTTCACAGCATTATAGAATAATATCCGAAGGTATAAATAAGCGACTTATATAGAATAACAGCGTAGTTCTACGTCAACAATGCGGTCGTATCTTACACACAACCTCCTATAATTTTTTGCCGTTATAACGAAACATTTTTGGCCGTAAATCGAAAACGCGTCTGAGGGCCGTTATAGCGAAATGCCGTATAAAGAGCGGCCGTATAGCGAGGTATGGGTGTATTATTTTTGTTGTTTCATGGGGCTATCATTTGTTTCCATTCGTTAATTTGAGAACTATTTATCTTGCAGCACCATTCATCTATCACTCGTTCGTTTTCTTTCCTCTTATGCACCGCCTACCGTACACAGTTCGTTCTGAACCAGGTGTATGACACGATTATAGCTATCTCACTCTACCTACCGTCACCGCCTATCTCACTATCCCTCTGCTGCAAAAGTTCATCATCGACATCACGATATGTCAGATGGTGGTAAATTCAGGGGTTAGACATCAATTGAATATAGGCTACCCAAAATCAAAATCAATATGGCGTCATTTGTTTACTAACATATCATTTACGAGGATTGAAATCATTGAAATCACGGAGATAGTATGCTTTATTTTTAACTGCATGAGCGATTTTCATATTTCGGTTTCACATGGAGGTGTTCAAATTTAACATGGAATTTAAAGTTAGCCACTTGTTTGATATTGCATTTTTTAGACGATAATGTATTCAGAAATACTTTCCGTGCATGCTATAAGTATGGAACACCTTCAATCCAATGTACTGAAATTACACAAGCTTGAATATTATGAATTATTTTGAATTCTACTGTTTCCTCTGTCTATTGGTATCGCATTATATAAAAGCCCGAAGTGGATAAATAAAACTCTCTCTTATCATACAACTCTACATCTGTGTACATCATTTATTGGAAGAAGTCATTGATTTCGACAAGTTCGCCTCGCTCGCTCTCGGAGGATAGAGAAAATAAGTTTATCTAAGTCTTCAACACCACTATTCGACTATATAACCGGACCGAGTTGTAAACAATAGTAATTGATAGAACCAAAATGTCAGTAAACCGCAGCAATATTGGGTACACTGGCAATACAAGGGATTTGACGTTTTAGTCATACCCCTGGGTAAATTGGTAATTCGCGATGACGTCGACGTCTAGTGGCGACCAAGACGGGTCTATGGTACTAGGTGAGGCCGTTTCGTCACTAAGTTGGTTAGGGGAGCGGTATATGAAAACAGTACGGAAGAAAGCAGAAGGGGAATTATTTGCTTGTAGCGTGAAAGAGACAGACTGATCACGAGCGAGCTTCGGCACTAGCGTATTGTGTTTTGTTTACAAACAAAACACAGTAGACTTCCAAGATGGCTGAAGAGTGGTTTTAGCAAGTTGGCCCACCAACTTGCAAAACAAAACAAAATCAATATAAGATATACTTCTACACTGTGAGGAAAATTTAGTAAATATGACGAATTTTTTGGTACATGTTACCAATTCTCTAGTCATTTTCTACCCTACTAATCATTGGTACATGTTACAAAAAAAGAATGGTAGGCACATATGTCAAACAAACTACAAATTGTTGGTCCAACATTGGTGCAATAACAGTGAAAATTTTGCTTCATATTTGTTAGAAGTAATCATCAGGGATAATGACATTATTTTTTAATAATTATTTTTAATTTAAAAATGTAAATTCGATTGCGTTTAATTCTACATACTTAGAATACATTATACTAATAACTTATTCTATAAACAACATCAATAATTCTCGTTGGAATCATTCTATAAACTGCGTACAAGAGGCAAATTTTAATCGCAGCCTCAACCACCTCAATTTGATGAGCATTTCCAAAACAAGTTCCCGTTCCTCTTCCTGCTGCATTGCTCTGATTTGCATTAGCTGATTAGCAGCTGATTAGCAGAGTGACGGTAGAATTAGCACGTTTCATCCGTATTTTGTTCTCTCGTGTCCCTATGAAGAAAAGAAATACATATGTTGATGATATTAAATATGCAATAAATTATGTATGTTCACCTTAAGTTTTTTACGGTCGATGATGTGTTGAAGAAAGATTCCAATCTTAGCGACAAACTGGCCGTTACCTTCAATCCCATAGCTTGGATGGTTTTTGGTAAACAAGTATTACGAGTCTGGGATCATGCCAGCTGTAAAGACAAGGAAAAAGGTCAATAGTGTTGTAATGTATAAAATATAACTGATGTTTATCCTTGGCGGGAATATGAAAATAGTTTCCCAACCGAGCTGACTGATGTAATGATGTAAAAAAAAACGAAAAAAAATATGTAATGATGTAAAAAAAAAAAAGAAAACAAATTCTCGGGGGAGTTGAATGCATAATTGAATTCAATATAAACAAAGTGCTTACCTCCAAATCGCTTCGTCTCCTAAAGACAAAAGACAAAGTGCGCACATCACAGTTGTTAGGTATGACAATAAAAACAAACTTACTAATGGTATGAAGTAAAATATACGAATTCCTGGTAGGAACATTCATTGCGTCTGACATATTTTTTACGCAATTTTAGTAATATTTACAAAAAATGTGTATATTTTACCAATGTTTTTGCTACTAAAGATTTGGTAGCTGCTTTTACTAAACTATTTCTCCAGTGTAGGCGCCTTGGTGGCGACTTCAAGTTAGAGCCATAATTTGGGTCCCAAAATCGTTAGTGTAATCTCTACACTGGAGAAATAGTTTAGTAAAAGCAGCTACCAAATCTTTAGTAGCAAAAATCTTACATCATTTTCACCTCGGTCGGGAAACTATTTTCATATTCCCGCCAAGGATAAACATCAGTTATATTCTATACATTACAACATTATTGACCTTTTTCCTTGTCTTTACAGCTGGCATGATCCCAGACTCGTAATAGAGAGAACTTGCTTTGGAAATGCTCATCAAATTGAGGTGGTTGAAGCTGCGATTAAAATTTGCCTCTTGTACGCAGTTTATAGAATGATTCCAACGAGAATTATTGATGTTGTTTATAGAATAAGTTATTAGTATAATGTATTCTAAGTATGTAGAATTAAACGCAATCGAATTTACATTTTTAAATTAAAAATAATTATTAAAAAATATTGTCATTATCCCTGATGATTACTTCTAACAAATATGAAGCAAAATTTTCACTGTTATTGCACCAATGTTGGACCAACAATTTGTAGTTTGTTTGACATATGTGCCTACCATTCTTTTTTTGTAACATGTACCAATGATAAGTAGGGTAGAAAATTACTAGAGAATTGGTAACATGTACCAAAAAATTCGTCATATTTACTAAATTTTCCTCTCAGTGTACCAGATTAGAAGACACGGAGCCGGTTTTCAAATTTTAAAATTTGAATGAAAATTTTCACATTATGTTATTTAATTATTAGAATCACGTATTTCTGACTTTCATTCAACCATATGATCATACAATTCCAACATTGTTGCTGATTTTTTTCTTTATAATATAAAATTGTCTTCATAAAAAATTTTCGTATGAGACTTTTCCCCCACCTGCAAACAAAAATGTTTTGACGTAGGACTACGTCTTTCATTTCTATACCGGGGTGTAAAATCAAAGTTTCGAAAACGAAAGCGTTACGCCGGAGACCGAGATTTTGAGTGTTAATAGCTCCTAAACAACTGAACAAAATGGTATGATAAACACTTCATTCGAAAGGTAAAATGTCTACGCGTTCTATACTTGTTACTTTCGGATCCAAAAACTTGTTTCAATAGTCTTAAATTTGCTTTCACAACAGGCTATTGAAATCACCAATAGGTATATAAGCGAGCGCCGCTCGGAAATCCACTCAGTTCTAATTGAACAGCGATTGGAGCATGTTGTCGCTGTTGTGGTGAAGCTCTTAATTTATCATGAAAGCGCGGATGAACGGTGTCACCAAGAGCCTGTTTGTGCACCTTAGGCCAGAAGGGAATCCATCAGGAGGAGAGTGATGCCACAAACGGTTCCCCGGGAAGATCTCGAAGCAGCCGCTACACACACACACACACATACACGCGCGGAATTCTTTCCGTTTGGATGCCATTCAGCATCGAGAAAGATCCGGAAAATAATCTGCCAGTTCCTCTGGGAATTTAAAAATACATTCATGTGAAAGAGTTTATTTGAATGTTTTTTATCCATGTAACACTGTGACCAAATATGTTTCAATCAAGTGCTATTAACAGATGGTTATCGAGTTAGCATAAACCACTGGTGGGCTTCCAGTATCAAGGAAAATGTGGAAATATCCAATCGTTACTGAAAATAATCTGCCAGTTTCTCTGGGAATTTAAAATTACATTCATGTGAAAGATTTTATTTTAATGTTTTCTATTCATGTAACACTGTGACCAAATACATTTGGTTTTGTGATTTTTCAATCAATCGCAATTAACAGGATAGCTTCTGAAGATTATTCTTCCCCATCAGTAGGATATTTCCGTATCCAATATTGTATGCGCCCGCAATCGATTATTGCTCAGTCGCCGAAAGTTCCGAACTCAGAGAGTTCATTCCCCTCTAGTTTGCCTTCCAAATTGCCATCGTAAACCACGCCTTCTCTCGATTCAATCACACACAAAAAGCATACTTAAGCGATATTCAGGTGGTGAGATGCATTCATTTTTCGTGAGGACATCGACAAGACAACATCGTTGCTGAGGGTGCTGGACGGCGAAGGATCGAGATCTGCCCTGAAACGCAAGCAGTTTGTTTGAAACTGTGAGGAGCACAGAGAAGCCGATCCTTCAGGAGAAGAGAAGGTGACCATCGAAGCAGCCGCTACACATACACATACACGCACGGAATTCTTTCCGTTTGGATGCCGTTCAGCATCGAGAAAAATCCTGAAAATAATCTGCCAGTTCCTCTAGGAATTTAAAAATACATTCCAAATACATTTGGTTTTGCGATTTTTCAATCAATCGCAATTAACAGGATAGCTTCGGAGGATTATTCTCCCCCATCAGTAGGATATTTCCGCATCCAATATTGGATGCATAAAACCTTGTGCCTCTAACGTAACGCTCTCGTTATCGAAGTTCTCCAAATATTCATTCATTCAGAATGAATTCAGGTTCAACTTAAAACAAATGATCTCTAAATCAACGATAGTCCTACGTCACCCTTGCGGTTATACCATAGATATAACCCACTTCCTGTTTTTTATTTAAACATAATACTAATTTGGTATGGAAAAGCTAATTTTCATTCATAATTTTAATTTTGAAAACGTTCATTCCGACTTAAAATCAGCTATTCTTTGACGCTCCCCTAAACTAGTAAACGAAGCTCACTGCCGTCAACGCGGATCGCTGTTTTGAAGAAAACAAATACTTCTGACGTTTGAGATGTTGGCACCAAAAACATGGCGGGTGCCATACGGCTGTTCTGAATTGCTTGCACAGTTCAGCCAGCGGTCAGTTCGTTCTGAACTGCATAAATACACAGTTCATTCGGCGGTCATCGCACACAGTTCGTTCTGAACTGTATACACAAAAAATGATTCTATGGTGCAGCGCCCCTTTAAATTAATTCTCATCTCATCAGACATTTTTCTAACCAGACAATATGAGAATCCAATAAAAGATTCTACAATAAGAATGAGCAACATAAGAATGCCGGAATTTTCCATACAGATGGAAAATTCCATGAATACGATAGGCAGCAGTAAATAAATAAATACAAAGGAGGTAGCAGAATAGACAAACTCTACCTAGAGTTTGTCGGTAGAAATTAAGGCATTAATGTTATCATGAAGAGAAGTAAAATAAAGAAAAGGGAGTCGATCGTGAGCCACGCAGGAGAACGGTGGTGTCTCCTGAAAACCAAGAAGTTGTGTTTTTTGTGTTTTAGAACATAAGAATGCCGTGAGGCCGCTCGGGGTGCTGTACATTGTGGTGACAGCGGTGAGATGCTGTCCAAGTGGGGACAGCAGCCCACCCATCGTTGTGTTAAGTTTTGCGTGAAAAAAAAAGACGGGTGGGTAATGTCGGGGACATAACCGGAGTGACGTAGGACTATACAAAGGGGACAGCTTTTGTTAAATATATATTTTAAATATATTGTTTTATTTTCTTCTCCTACACATTACCAGCACATTACCGTACCTTAAACTGTGGTTTCGGAGACGAATGAATTGTAAGATTTGTAGTCTCCGCAAACAAAGTAAATAAAAATGAAAAAGAACTGAGGTTTTGGAGACGAACTCTACGATCTGTCGAGAAATAAACGAGCTATAAGCGTTCTGAAAAACCAACAGTAAATACAGGGACGGATGACCTTCGGATTAAAGGCCCTTAAAATAAGAACAGAGCAGCAGGAACTACATAGCTCATCATGTTGCTCGTTAGTTATTTTTCTATACAATGCAGATGTAACGTCAGTCAATTTTCAACATCAGTTATCAACCAAAGAAAGCAGTTCATGCTACCGAGAAAATTCGTTAATGCCAACCTGCATATGGGTCTTCGTAGCCTAATTGGTTGCGTGTCCGCTACTAAGCGAACGATCATGAGCTAATAACTCAGGGCCCCTCAACTGACCATCTTTGTGTGTTATTCTAGCTACTACGTCCACGCAACAATCATCATGTGTCGGTAATCCCAGTCCCTTACCGCTCACATTACGATCTGCTGCATCGGTAATTGGTGCTAATTCTAACACAGCAATGGAAGCCTCATATCAGCAGTTCCGTTGTGAACAGTCCAACTGTGAACATTCGAACAATAGGAATATTCTAACGCCGAAAAAGGCATGTGTTGTGTATCGATAGAAATGGAATACTCGGCATATGTTGTGTATCGATAGAATTCGAATATTCTTAGGCCTAAACAGCTACTGTGTTATACATAAAAAAACAGGAAGTGGGTTATATCTATGGTATAACCGCAAGGGTGACGTAGGACTATCGTTGATTTAGAGATCATTTGTTTGAAGTTGAATCTAAATCCATCCTGAATGAATGAATAAATAAATATTTGGGTGACTTCAAAAACGAGAGTGTTACGTTGGAGCATCAAGGTTTTATGCATCCAATATTGGATACAAAAAACCTTGTTCTGAAGAATAATCTTCAGAAGCTTTCCTGCTAACTGCACTTGATTGACAAATCACAAAACCAAATGTATGTGGTCGCAGTATTATATGGATAGAAAACATTAAAATAAACTCGCTTGAATGTAATTTTCAATTCCAAGGGGAACTGGCAGATTATTTTTCAGCAACGATCATTTCTTTCCAGGTTTTCTCTCGATAACCAGCAAACGAAAAGAGTTGCGCACGTGTATGTGTGTGTGTGTGTGTGTATGGCGGCTGCTTCTATGTCTTCCCGAGGAACCGTAATTCGATGCTGATACTCTCTTGGTCACGAGAGTATCAGCATCGGCTTTTCTGCGCTCCCTCACAGTTAAAACAAACTGATTGCATTTCAGGTCAGGTCAGGCCAGGTAATGAATCCCTCGATTCCTCGCCGTTCAGCTCGTTCAGTAACGATGTTGTCTTGTCGATGTCCTCAGGCGTCGTGCACAAATTACGTAACGCTAAAAATCCGAATTCTGAACCACCTCTCCCCCCCCCCTTTCGTAACGCAATTTCCTATCTCTAATAAACAGAAAGGAACGCAACATCTACCCCCTCCCCCCTTATCGCGTTACGTAATTTGTGCACGACGCCTCACGAAAAATGAATCGGTTTCACCACCACAATATCAATTCAGTATGCTTTTCGTGCGTGATTGAATCGAGAGAAGGTGTGGTTTACGATGGCAATTTGGAAGGCAAACTAGAGGAGAATGAACTCTCTGAGTATGAAAATTTCGGCGACTGAGCAATAATCGATTGAAAATTATATAATTTTCGCGATACGAAACAATTTCCGTTTTTCATGTTATGCATCCAATATTGGATACGAAAATATCCTACTGATGGGAAAGAATAATAAATCAAATGTATTTGGTCGCTGTGTTCGCCATATAATTAGAAAACATTAAAATAAACTCTTTCGCATGAATGTATTCTTCAATTCCCAGGGAACTGACAGATTATTTTTCAGCAACGATTAGATCTTTCCGGAATTTTCTCGATGCTGTATGGCATCCACACGAAAATTCTCGTTTCAGTTTGGCCTGTAAAAACTTTTCTAAACTCTAATCCATGAAATTTGGAGCCCTGAAAAGGGTCGTTGATTATATGCTAAGCTAATATAGCACCCTCTTCTTGTATTCGATGGGCCAGCTGAATGTCCTTGGGCATGATGTGACGCGTTTTGCGTGGATAGCACACAAATTGGTATCTTCGAATAAGCCTCCTGCAGCGTCATAACAGCGGAACATTTGAAGCGCAAGTCGGTTTTGAAGTCCTGAGCAATTCCACGATCCGAAAGCTGCAAAGGTAGCTTGCGGATTAGCAATTCGGTCGACTTCCGATAGCGATGAATTTCACGCAAAGTTCCCGGTCGATAGCGATGTGGCTTCTTCACCTATCCTGCGGCTGATGCGCTTATCCGAGCTGCTTTCGTGTGCCTTACCACTGATAGACTAACTTGCTATCTGCTTGGTCCCAAACAAACGAGTCGTCACGGTGCGAGAGTAGAGTAAGAAATGAACGAAAGCAAAGAAAGTGTCATTTTATAAACCATAAAAGTATAGAATCTAAACCCCACCCTTATTATATTCGTTGCTTACCCTGAGAGAGAAACGAATAACATCGAATGTATTTGAATCCGGACACTTTGCGTTACATTTAATACCATACCGCAGCCACAACATTTTCTGCATGTTGAATTAATGCGATTGAATAGTAACTATCAAGAAACTATCAGTAACTATATTAGCAACTATTAATCGCATAAATTCAACATGAAAAAAATGTTATGGCTGTGGTATGATATTGAATGTAATGCAAAGTGTCCGGATTCAAAAGCATTACTGTAAAAAAGAGTTAACTCGACTGAAATTTTTTCTGTTCGGCCTGCAAAAACGAAATTAAGAGCCCCCGCCGACTGCAGACTGACTTGACGACCGATAGTTCGGTCGGCTTCTTAATCAGTACGGAGAAAAAAAGTCTGTAGTGTACAGCATAATGCATAGACGTAAGTATGAGCTTCCCCATCTCGCATTCCAATAAGATTAATGGGTTTCCAAGTGGACGCGCTACATACGGATACGAATGATTTCAATAACCTGTTTTCGAAGCTATCATTAAGCTATTGAAACAATTTTTCGACTCAATAAATATCAATCATATAACTCTTGGACATTTTATCTTTTGTATGAAATGATTATCATACTGTTCCGTTGATCCGAGGCAGAATGAATCACGCTTAAAGAAGGAATGGATTTTTTCTTGGAATTTAGTCAGCAGAAATAATGCCCTTTCCCAACAATTAAAAACGACAAACGGTAAACAGTTTCATCAAAGTGATTTCTTCGATATGGGGATATATTCACTACAACATGTCATATATTTCATATTCTTCATTATCAAATCCATATCCATGGCACCTACCGGTAACGAATTATTATCGAAACCACGATTTTCGCTAAATGCTCCTTTCAGTTCGGCCTGTAAAAAACTTTTCTGTACTCTAATCCATCAAATTTGGAGCCCTGAAAAGGGCCGTTGATTATATGCTAAGCTAATATAGCACGCTCTCCTCGGATACGATGGGCCAGCTGGATGTCCTTGGGCATGATGTGACGTGTTTTGCATGGATAGCACACAAATTGGTATCTTCGAATAAACCTCCTGCAGCGTCATAACCGCGGAACTTTGGAAGCGCAAGTCGGTTTTGAAGTCCTGAGCAATTCCACGAACCAAATGCTGCAAAGGTAGCTTGCGGATCAGCAATTCGGTCGACTTCTGATAGCAGCTCGTTAGTCATTCGGTGGTAAGGCACACGAAGTCAGCTCGGATAAGCGCACCAGTAGCAGGATAGGTGGAGAAGCCACATCGCTATCGACCGGGAACTTTGCGTGAAATTCATCGCTATCAGAAGTCGACCGAATTGCTGATCCGCAGCTACCTTTGCAGCATTTGGATCGTGGAATTGCTCAGGACTTCAAAACCGACTTGCGCTTCCAAAGTTCCGCGGCTATGACGCTGCAGGAGGCTTATTCGAAGATGCCAATTTGTGTGCTATCCATGCAAAACACGTCACATCATGCCCAAGGACATCCAGCTGGCCCATTGTATCCGAGGAGAGCGTGCTATATTAGCTTAGCATATAATCAACGGCCCTTTTCAGGGCTCCAAATTTGATGGATTAGAGTACAGAAAAGTTTTTTACAGGCCGAACTGAAAGGAGCATTTAGCGAAAATCGTGGTTTCGATAATAATTCGTTACCGGTAGGTGCCATGGATATGGATTTCTTAATGAAGAATATGAAATACATGACATGATGTAGTGAATATATCCGAAGAAATCACTTTGGTGAAACTGCATTATAAAATTATTTGTGTATGAATGCCGCAATTGATAGTCGACTCTAATTTGCGCTGGGTAATTTCCTCGGAGGACTCGATTCCTCCTTTGAGCATTAATAATCTCTTTCTGGCAAAACGATGTGGTATTAATCACATTGTTTGAATGATAGAATGAAGAAGTTTTCTGCCAATTTCCTTCAACCTCCAAACGTATCTTTCTCCCGTTTGTCGTTTTCGCGTTCGCTAATCCTTTCTCACAACACCCATTTCTAGTTTGAGAAATTGTTTGTCAGTGCGCGTAGAGCGGGAATTCCTAAAGATTCATTGCACCTCTAATAAATTGCCGAAAGACGTGGTCTTACGTTGATCGCACTTGATTGAAAAAATCAAAAACGAAATGTATTTGGTCGCAGCATTATATGAGTAGAAAGCAAATAATCGCTCGAAAATGACTTGATTTTCGCGATGTGAAACATTTTCCGTTTTCCAAGTTATGCATCCAATATTGGATACGAAAATTTCCACTGATGGGGAAAAAAATATTCAGAAGCTTTCCTGTTAATTGCGATTGATTGAAAAATAACAAAACCAAATGTATTTGGTTGCAGTGTTATATGGATAGAAAACATTAAAATAAACTATTTCGCATGAATGTATTTTTCAATTCCCAGGGGAACTGGCAGATTATTTTTCAGCAACGATGATAGCAACGAGAATTCCGCGCGTGTATGTGTGTGTGTGTGGTGGCTGCTCCGATGTTTCAAGCGGAACCGTGGCATCACTCTCCTCCTGATGGATTCCCTTTTGGCCTTAGGTGCACAAACAGGCTCTTGGTGACACCGTTCATCAGCGCTTTCATGATAAACGAAATTAGCTTCACAACAACAGCGACAACATGCTCCAATCGCTGTTCAATCATAACTGAGTGGGTTTACGAGCGGCGCTCGCTTATATACCGATTTTTGATTTCAATAGCCTGTTTTGAAAGCAATTTTAAGACTATTGAAACAAGTTTTTGGATGAAAAAGTAACAAGTATATGACGCGTAGACATTTTATCTTTCAAATGAAGTGTTTATCATACCATTTCGTTCAGTTGTTTAAGAGCTATTAACGCTCAAAATCTCGGTCTCCGGCGTAACGCTTTCGTTCTCGAAAGTTTGGTTTTACACCCCGGTATAGAAATGAAAGACGTAGTCCTACGTCAAAAACAAATGTTTATCGATGGATAGGAATCTTAAGCCCAAATAATATACAACAATAGTTATCTTAACATAAAAATGTATACGAATAAATTCGGCTCTGTGACAGCTGAATTGCTAAATGAGCCTAATAAACGGATGGGATAAAAAAAAGACGGGTGGGTAATGTCGGGGACATAACCGGAGTGACGTAGGACTATACAAAGGGGACAGCTTTTGTTAAATATATATTTTAAATATATTGTTTTATTTTCTTCTCCTACGTGAATACCTACCTATCTACCTTAAAAATGGATTAGTTTACTGTTTACTCTTCATGAATATGTTGATGGTTCTGAAAAGAACCTTTGGTGTTGTGTTTTTGTTATCACTCGATATTCCCATCTTGTTCGGTTAAACCTTCCTGTTTAGCTATTGCGTTTGCCACTCGCCACAGCTTTCACAGTTGGAAAATTTCTTCCCATCCAGCTTGTGACATGTTGTTCAGTAAATTACATTTGATGCGACGTGCCGGAGAAACACTTTGCCACTCACTGAAACTAATTGTTGCCTTGATGAGAGCCGAACCGAAGCTGCTCTGTTCTTGATGCGGGTTTTCTGATTGTCGTGAGCAGCTTTGCAAGCCAACTCGAGCACTCCGACGGCCGAAACTCTATAATCGCTGTTAGGTATACTGGTGCTCCGGCACCAATCCGTTTGGCCTAGTTACCCTTGCCGAGCAATCAGTGAATGCGACCAACAGGGAACTGGAGACCTGCACGGTACGAGTGAGACTTTGCCTTTCCATAACTTGTCCTCCTTTTTGTTACGTCCACGATGCCGATGTCGTACAACCACACGGGTTTACGGTTTGAAAGAAAATAAGATTTTTTTTGGGGTCCGCGTGTTTTATACTCTAGCGGTGCACACTCACAGGATAGAGACAAATCGGCAGACTCAGCCAGAGGGACGAGTCCAACGAGACGAACGAATGAGCGTTAAAAGGGAGCGATGGCAAAAAAATACATTCATTACGATTTGTTCGCTCGTTGGATTCACATGCAGGCTAAAAAGGGTCCTTTTCAGGATCACAAAATTATCTTCAAGGGAAGGAAGGTCTTGAATTATAGAGACTTTAAACTTTTGCAGTTCATTCGTCTCTAGCCTTGAGAAAGGCCCTTTGAAAACTCTACTCTACTCTATTACTCTACTCCAGCGCTACCACCTCCGCCCTCTTGCCTTGAGAAAGGCACTCGATCCCTCGCCGTCCAGCTCGTCCAGCAACGATGTTGTCCAGTCGGTGTCCACACAAAGAATGTATCTTCAATCTAAAGAGTTTATTGTTTTGTTATCACTTGATATCCCCATCTTGTTCGGCTAAACCTTGCTGTTTAGCGATTGCATTTGCCACTCGCCACAGCTTTCACAGTTGGAAAATTTCTTCCCATCCAGCTTGTGACATATTTTACAGTAAATTACATTCAATGGCACGTCGCATTACCACCACTCAGTATCGGATTGGAGGTAATTTTAACCTGTAATTGAACATTTGCGATGACAGTGGTACAGTGTCGACCTTCAATGTGGGGTCATAATTTGGACCCCGAACTCTATGTTTACAAAAATGTCCAACTAAATATGTCGCATTACTGGTCCGACCAATTAGCTAAATGTCGAGATAAGTGTAAATTACTGTACTTTCAATCTAGAAGCAATTTAAGAATTGGTGAAAATCAATAAGCTCAGAACAACTGCCAAATTCACATACTCATCATATCCTGGCAAACAAATTATGAAAAAATCAATTTGTGTTTTATTATTATTTTGGATATTGTTTTAGAAAGCATTGAACTGTATCTCCTAAACTCTTTTTTGGAAGGTTTAATGGCCCTGAAAAGCGCCTTGTTTTATGGAATGGTTCCGATTTAGAAAACTTTGTACTCGTGGTTTTGAAAAAAAACCATTTCGAACGCCCTCGATGCCGCCTTGTTCTGGATTTGCCACCAAAGCAGTTTGTATAAAGAACAAACTTTTTTCTTCTGCTACCTGATGCCGTTTTGCGATTGCGTTTGCCACTCGCCACTCGCTGCAACTGCCTGTTGTCTTGATGTCCACCGAACCGAATGTGTTCTGTTCCGAATGCGGGTTTTCTTATCGTCGCGAGCAGCTTTGCCAGCTAACTCGATCACTTCGGCGGCCGAAACTATATAACGCCGACTAGGTGGACTGGTGCACTGGTACTAACGCGCTCGGCCTAGCTACCCTTGCGGGGAACTCCAGATCAACACGGTTCGAGCGGGATTTTGCCTTTCCCTTCACTTTTCCTCCTTTACCATGTCCAGACATGGCTGCTTGGGTTGGTTTGTTGATGTGTTGTGATGCGAATCGATGTGGTGTACGGTTTGAATGAGAATGATCGTTGCGGCAGCGGAGCGGGGATTTTTAAGCTGACTGGCTGGCTCGAGAATTACGCATGTGTGAGACTGCGACCAATGTTTCGTTCATTTTTTTCTTTTTCCTTTCCAATCGTGCTTCATTCTATTTCGCTGCTGCTCTGGTTGCCCGTTTTGGTCGGTACGATTTGAGGAGCACAAAATGGACCAATCAAAAATGGGCACATAGTGCATTTTGACAATGCTTGATATTTCACAATTATTTAATTATTTATCTCAAGAAAAATGAAATGTTATTCGTTATGATAGATGCGTAGATATATTTCCTATCAATTGATGCAAAAACCTTTGCGATCTATTGAGAAATGCTCGAGTAATAAGCGTTCCAAATCATGCATTTTTTCCTACTTGTTCAGTGCCTAGATTTCCATTTCACCCCCTATATCTTCCGGTTAGACGTAGTCCTACGTCAAAAAAACCATTTCGAACGCCCTCGATGCCGCCTTGTTCTGGATTTGCCACCAAAGCAGTTTGTATAAAGAACAAACTTTTTTCTTCTGCTACCTGATGCCGTTTTGCGATTGCGTTTGCCACTCGCTACTCGCTGCAACTGCCTGTTGTTGTCTTGATGTCCACCGAACCGAATGTGTTCTGTTCTGAATGCGAGTTTTCTTATCGTCGCGAACAGCTTTGCCAGCCAACTCGATCACTTCGGCGGCCGAAACTATATAACGGCGGCTAGGTGGACTGGTACTAACGCGCTCGGCCTAGCTATCCTTGTGGAGCAATTGGTGAATACACCTACGGGGAATTGCAAACCAACACGGTTCGAGCGGGATTTTGCCTTTCTCTTCACTTTTCCTCCTTTGCCATGTCCAGACATGGCTGCTTGTGTTGGTTTGTTGATGTGATGTGATGCGAAACGATGTGGTGTACGGTTTCGATGAGAATGATCGTTACGGCAGCGGAGCGGGGATTTTTAAGCTGACTGGCTAGCTCGAGAATTATGCATGTGTGAGACTGCGACCAATGTTTCGTTCATTTTTTTTCTTTTTCCTTTCCAATCGTGCTTCATTGTATTTTGCTGCTGCTCTGGTTGCCCGTTTTGGACGATACGATTTGAGGAGCACAAAATGGACCAATCAAAAATGGGCACATAGTGCATTTGGACAATGCTTGATATTTCACAATTATTTAATTATTTATCTCAAGAAAAATGAAATGTTATTCGTTATGATAGATGCGTAGATATATTTCCTATCAATTGATGCAAAAACCATTGCGATCTATTGAGAAATGCTCGAGTTATAAGCGTTCCAAATCTTGCATTTTTTCCTACTTGTTCAGTGCCTAGATTTTCATTTCACCCCCTATATCTTCCGGTTAGACGTAGTCCTACGTCAAAACCATTTCGAACGCCCTCGATGCCGCCTTATTCTGGTTTTGCCACCAAAGCAGATTGTATAAAGAACAAACTTTTTTCTTCTGCTACCTGCTGTCGTTTTGCGATTGCGTTTGCCACACGCCACTTGCTGCAACTGCCTGTTGTGTTGTCTTGATGTCCACCGAACCGAATGTGGTCTGTTCTGAATGCGGGTTTTCTTATCGTCGCGAGCAGCTTTGCCAGCTAACTCGATCACTTCGGCGGCCGAAACTATATAACGCCGGCTAGGTGGACTGGTGCACTGGTTCTAACGCGCTCGGTCTAGCTACCCTTGCGGGGAACTCCAGATCAACACGGTTCGGGCGGGATTTTGCCTTTCTCTTCACTTTTCCTCCTTTGCCATATCCAACCATGGCTGCTTGTGTTGGTTTGTTGATGTGATGTCATGCGAAACGATGTGGTGTACGGTTCGGATGAGAATGATCGTTACGGTGGTGGTGGTAGTTTTGTATTATAGAGACTTTAAACTTTTTAGTTCATTCGTCTCTAGCCTTGAGAAAGGCCCTTAAAACTCTACTCTAACTCCTTCATTACACCTCCGCCCCCATTGCCTTGAGAAAGGCACTCGATCCCTCGCCATCCAGCTCGTCCAGCAACGATGTTGTCCAGTCGGTGTCCACACAAAGAATGATCGTTACGGCAGCGGAGCGGGGATTTTTAAGCTGACTGGCTGGCTCGAGAATTACGCATGTGTGAGACTGCGACAATTGTTTCGTTCATATTTTTTCTTTTTCCTTTCCAATCGTGCTTCTTTGTATTTCGCTGCTGCTCTGGTTGACCGTTTTGGTCGGTACGATTTGAGGAGCACAAAATGGACCAATCAAAAATGGGCACATAGTGCATTTGGACAATGCTTGATATTTCACAATTAATCAATTATTTATCTCAAGAAAAATGAAATGTTATTCGTTATGATAGATGCGTAGATATATTTCCTATCAATTGATGCAAAAACCTTTGCGATCTATTGAGAAATGCTCGAGTTTTAAGCGTTCCAAATCTTGCATTTTTTCCAACTTGTTCAGTGCCTAGATTTTCATTTCACCCCCTATATCTTCCGGTTAGACGTAGTCCTACGTCAAAAAAATATCAGTGACAAAAGTGATTGTTTCAACAGTTTGGCGAAAACTCAAAAAAAAATCAATTACTGCCCGTTAGAAGGACTTTCTGGAAACATATTGAGCTCCGAGCACCATGCAAGAACGTGCTGGCGGGGCAAGCAACCCAAAGAATGTAAGAAGTGTAAAGAAAACAAACGAAGTTTTATTGGGAGAGATCAATTATGAACTGAAGTGCTGAAAAGAAGGAAGAATTACACAGTCGATAAGAAGAATAAAGAACAAAATTCGCGGTTCAGTTAAATGCAGTAATGTTCCGCAACCTAAAAACGAATAACAACTCGGTGTTCCTCAAGTTCATCAAATAGTTCGGCGTGTCTTCACAGAATTGGAACTCGATTGTTATATGCACTCAGTCGATGTGCAATAAGTCGGGCGAGTATGGAAAACCATCCGTTGGCCAAAGGAGGCGGACAAGAAAGAATGGATTCTTGGAGGAACAAATGGTAATCTCATTGTGACGCGGGTCCAACGAAAGGACAACACAGAAGGGCATCAGTTTAGGTAACGCAAGATAAAAAAATATCATATTCTATCAACGTATTCCCATTAGCTTATGTGTATCATGAAAAGTTAGCAGAGTAGGTTGCCAAATTAATGAAATTATAAAACAAAGTAATTGCAAATATGCGAGAAGGAAAGACAAATCAGCCGTAAAAATCCGAAAAATCACATATGTTCCCCGTTAACTATTTGAAGTATAAAATCATTTAATCGTTTTCTCTGATGCATTATTATGGCATTAATGAATAACGTATATGTCTACAGCCAAATAATAACGAGAATGAGTCCATCAATCGCTAAAATAGCTTTTGAATGTACCGAAGGGCTGGAAGGCCAGGAATTCATTCCTGTAAGGACATGTATAAATCGATATTTACATAAAAGTTCACGAGAAACTAGAAATGTGGGATATAACGATGATATTGACGAATGATAAAGAAAAATAAAACGAAGTAGCGCTATGAAAGCGAAGAATCAATATATTCAAGAAAATTAATATAATATATGAAATAAGAAAGGGATTTTAATAAACATATTGTACGAAGAGGCTGTAAAAGCTCTACTATGTTAATCGATAAGACTTTTTGGGACATTTCAAGGAGATATGATCGTTCTTATTTTTTCATTTTTAAATTGGCGGAAATTACAGAATTGAAGGAATAATTATTTAAATAGCATTCCGAAATTAAGAACAGTAACTGAACATTCGTCTGTTTAGGGAAATCGAAACAGATTGAATAGATCATAATGAATCGTTTATCAACACACCACACATCACAATATATCAGCATATTGTGGATGCTGTCAGAGTTGAAGGAATTTTTATAAAAATTACATCCGGAATATAAGAATATAAACTGAAGAAAATATTGTTAACGAATTTTTCGACATGTCGAGCTCAAATCACATTGAGTAGTGTTCTGCACTATTTTACTATTTTTGTATCAGGCGGCAACATCACTTTTCATACTGTTTCATTGTTTTGTGAAACTCCCAACAATTGACATACAAAAAAAAAATCGGATTAGTATAATTTTATCAATTCACATACATTAGTACATTAGGGAGTTAGGATATATACATATATTAAAGTGAACTATCATTTTTGAAGAAAACTCACATATACATTTACAAAACAATTATAAAGTAATAACATATAAAAAAAAATCAAGAGAAACATAGTTATATAGATAGATATTATGACAAACAAAAATATATTTTTACAACTATACACAATTATAAAAAAATGCAAGAAACATTAACAAGTTTAATTACATTAGCAAACATTCATGAAATTGAACAATTAAGATAAAACCTAAACAAAAAGATGAAAACTAAATATAAGCAAGTATATAGGAGAACTAGCCTTACGAACCAATTTTAGGGAAAACTCTTCTAGTTTCCCCTAAAACTCATTGAGTAGGGGGAGATGCAGCGCCCCTTCAAATTAATTCTCATCTCATCAGACATTTTTCTAACCAGACAATATGAGAATCAAATAAAGGATTCTACAATAAGAATGAGCAACATAAGAATGCCGGAATTTTCCATACAGATGGAAAATTCCATGAATACGATAGGCAGCAGTAAATAAATAAATAGAAAGGAGGTAGCAGAATAGACAAACTCTACCTAGAGTTTGTCGGTAGAAATTAAGACATTAATGTTATCGTGAAGAGAAGTAAAATAAAGAAAAGGGAGTCGATCGTGAGCCACGCAGGAGAACGGTGGTGTCTCCTGAAAACCAAAAAGTTGTGTTTTTTTTTTTGTGTTTTAGAACATAAGAATGCCGTGAGGCCGCTCGGGGTACAATGGTGGTTAGATACTCTTCCCCCCTCTCTTAGTCGGGGCTGCCATACAAATGAAACGCGAATTTCTGCATTACTCGAGAATTAATCAAGCAAATCAAACGAAATTTGGCATGTTGAGTGTGGGAGATGTGATATGAATAAAAAATACTAGCTAAGTTTATCGGTTCAGAAATTTCTAGGAATATAAATAATTTGTGATTCGTCTGTTCTGTAGCTTTGATAAGATACTTGACGAACCTGAGTTTAAGGAATCATGGATATAGAACTCTATGGATAGCAATAAGAGAAAGGAACTTGCATAATGCTTCTTAACATGAGAACATTGCAGAGAGAGGAAATAGGAAATAAAAACCGATCTCATTCCCTTATGTACAGAATATGGAGAGCTGAGAATAAAGCAAAAAGCAAGATGCTAATATCCCTATAATAATGAACTCATGGAAATTAGAGTCAGTCTCTGGATTATTGTTGGATCGAGTAGTCGTGTTTGAAATTGAATTGAAAACCTGAATACGACATTGAGGTTTTAGGGTGCAATAAATGATTCTATCGGGGTGCTGTACAATGGTGGTTAGATACTCTTCCCCCCTCTCTTAGTCGGGGCTGCCATACAAATGAAACACAAATTTCTGCATTATTCGAAAATTAATCAAGCAAATGAAACCAAATTAGGCATATGGAGGTTTTAAGGTACAATCAATGTTTTTACGGTGGTTAGACACTCCACACCCTTCTCTAAGGGGGAGCTGCCATACGAATGAAATGAAAATATCTGCATTACTCGAGAATTAATGAAGCAAATGAAATCATATTAGGCATACGGTTTTGGGGTGCAATAAATGTTTCTATGGTAGTTACCCAGCAAACATTAAATCGTATAATTTTGCACGTGTCAAGTCTTACAAGAAATCCGAATAAATCATAATCGCATATAATATCAATCAAAGTATGTATCGTGTATATTTGAAATCGCATAAAATGTAAAAACTCGATTTTATATACCATTATCAAATTAAGTCGCAATTCGGTATAATAAACATTAATTTTATGATGTACATTGTCGTAAAATATATTTAATCCGCATCATATGCGTATATTACGCTGATGCAGTTTATGTGTCGTATAAGCGTATAATTTAAATCGATTCAGTACTGTAGTAAATCGTGTTGCATGCTGAAGAAAATCATGAAAGAGTAAATCATATTAGATCCTAATAAAAACATATTACATCATATTGAAATGTCAATGAAATGCTGATGCACTCGAAAGTTTTAACCGCTGTTGAATTGAATTTCAGATAGCCGCGCGAGAGGTGGATGATAATCCAGACGACCGGAGTTCGAACCCACATCGGAGCAGTTGTCACCAAACATCAATCTGTGCCATTTTAAACATTCATATTCCATTCCCAACACAAGTCAATCAAACAATTATTATTTCCACAAACATAAATACTCATATATAAAAAAAGACGGGTGGGTAATGTCGGGGACATAACCGGAGTGACGAAGGACTATTCAAAGGGGACAGCTTTTGTTAAATATATATTTTAAATATATTGTTTTATTTTCTTCTCCTACGTGAATACCTACCTATCTACCTGAAAAATGGATTAGTTTACTGTTTACTCTTTATGAATATGTTGATGGTTCTGAAAAGAACCTTTGGTGTTGTGTTTTTGTTATCACTCGATATTCCCATCTTGTTCGGTTAAACCTTCCTGTTTAGCTATTGCGTTTGCCACTCGCCACAGCTTTCACAGTTGGAAAATTTCTTCCCATCCAGCTTGTGACATGTTGTTCAGTAAATTACATTTAATGCGACGTGCCGGAGAAACACTTTGCCACTCACTGAAACTAATTGTTGCCTTGATGAGCGCCGAACCGAAGCTGCTCTGTTCTTGATGAGGGTTTTCTGATTGTCGTGAGCAGCTTTGCAAGCCAACTCGAGCACTCCGACGGCCGAAACTCTATAATCGCTGTTAGGTATACTGGTGCTCCGGCACCAATCCGTTCGGCCTAGTTACCCTTGCGGAGCAATCAGTGAATGCGACCAACAGGGAACTGGAGACCTGCACGGTTCGAGTGAGACTTTGCCTTTCCTTAACTTGTCCTCCTTTGTTACGTCCACGATGCCGATGCCGTACAACCACACGGGTTTACGGTTTGAATGAAAATAAGATATTTTTTTGGGGTCCGCGTGTTTTATACTCTAGCGGTACACACTCACAGGATAGAGACAAATCGGCAGACTCAGCCAAAGAGGCGAGTCCAACGAGACGAACGAATGAGCGTTAAAAGGGAGCGATGGCAAAAAAATACATTCATTATGATTTGTTCGCTCGTTGGATTCACATGCAGGCTAAAAAGGGTCCTTTTCAGGATCACAAAATTATATTCAATCTAAAGAGTTTATTGTTTTGTTATCACTCGATATCCCCATCTTGTTCGGCTAAACCTTCCTGTTTAGCGATTTGTTGCCACTCGCCACAGCTTTCACAGTTGGAAAATTTCTTCCCATCCAGCTTTGTGACATGTTGTACAGTAAATTACATTCAATGCGACGTGCCGAAGCGCCACTCAGTGTCGCATTGGAGGCGATTTTAACCTGTAATTGAACATTTGCGATGACAGTGGTACAGTGTCGACTTTCAATGTGAGGTCATAATTTGGATCTCTATGTTTACAAAAATGTCCAACTAAATAAGTCGCATTACATGTCCGTCCAATTAGCTATCTGGAAACAATTTAAGAGTTGGTGAAAATTGAATAATCTGGAAAGTTCCCAACTATCAATAAGCTCAGAACAACTGCCAAATTCACATACTCATCAGATCCTGGCAAACAAATTATGAAAAAATCAATTTGTGTTTTATTATTATTTTGGATATTGTTTTAGAAAGCATTGAACTGTATTTCCTAAACTCTTTTTTGGAAGGTTTAATGGCCCTGAAAAGCGCCTTGTTTTATGGAATGGTTCCAATTTAGAAAACTTTGTACTCGTGGTTTTGAAAAAAAAAACCTATTCGAACGCCCTCGATGCCGCCTTGTTCTGGATTTGCCACCAAAGCAGTTTGTATAAAGAACAAACTTTTTTCTTCTGCTACCTGATGCCGTTTTGCGATTGCGTTTGCCACTCGCCACTTGCTGCAACTGCCTGTTGTGTTGTCTTGATGTCCACCGAACCGAATGTGTTCTGTTCCGAATGCGGGTTTTCTTATCGTCGCGAGCAGCTTTGCCAGCTAACTCGATCACTTCGGCGGCCGAAACTATATAACGCCGGCTAGGTGGACTGGTGCACTGGTACTAACGCGCTCGGCCTAGCTACCCTTGCGGGGAACTCCAGATCAACACGGTTCGAGCGGGATTTTGCCTTTCCCTTCACTTTTCCTCCTTTACCATGTCCAGACATGGCTGCTTGGGTTGGTTTGTTGATGTGTTGTGATGCGAACCGATGTGGTGTACGGTTTGGATGAGAATGATCCTTACGGCAGCGGAGCGGGGATTTTTAAGCTGACTGGCTGGCTCGAGAATTACGCATGTGTGAGACTGCGACCAATGTTTCGTTCATTTTTTTCTTTTTCCTTTCCAATCGTGCTTCATTCTATTTCGCTGCTGCTCTGGTTGTCCGTTTTGGTCGGTACGATTTGAGGAGCACAAAATGGACCAATCAAAAATGGGCACATAGTGCATTTTGACAATGCTTGATATTTCACAATTATTCAATTATTTATCTCAAGAAAAATGAAATGTTATTCGTTATGATAGATGCGTAGATATATTTCCTATCAATTGATGCAAAAACTTTTGCGATCTATTGAGAAATGCTCGAGTTATAAGCGTTCCAAATCTTGCATTTTTTCCTACTTGTTCAGTGCCTAGATTTCCATTTCACCCCCTATATCTTCCGGTTAGACGTAGTCCTACGTCAAAATGGCGATTCGTGAGGCTATAATAAATATTTCACGAAAATGTTTTGCGCCATTTGTTTTTTTTTCTATGTATGTAATAAATCGTATATGAGTATGGCAATGATGAATATATTCATATTAGATCGCAATTCAATTTCAACATAATCGCTATTATATCCGGTCAATGTTGCATATTCATCCAAACAAATTCGGTAAGCATTTGCCATGTATGTATATGGCATGCAAAAGTGGAGCATGCATATGCCAGTTAGGCGCATTATATGCCAACCAAATTTTAGGGCATATGATGTTATATATACGCTTGTTATGCGATTTAATGTTTGCTGGGTAGACACTCCACCTCCCTCTCTAAGGGGGAGCTGCTATACAAATGAAAGACAAACTTCTGCATAACTCGATAACTAATCAAGCTAATTGAGTCATATTTGGCATGTGAAGGTTTTAAGGGGCACGAAATGGTGGTTCGACACATTTACCTCCTCTCTAAGGGCATGGGGATGCCATACTAATGAAACACAAACTTCTGCAGAACTCGAAAAATAATCAAGAAAATGGAGTCAAATTTGGGATTTTTGGGTGCGAGAAATATTTCTATGATAGTATGACAACCCTTCCTCCTCTGGAAAGGAGAGAGGTCCCATAAAAATAATGCACATATTTCAACCAAACATATTCCAACCAAACATGACAATTGGAAATTATCTGTATCGATCATTTATTCCATGTAACGGAGAAACATATTATTTGCAAGTGGATGAAAAATCTTGCATCAGAAATTTGTCTGAAAATAATCTGATATTATAATGTCCAAAAATAATAATAAATTTGAAAAATAATAATGCCGGTGTAGAGATGAGAGAATGAGAGAGCGAGGCGATTGTAAGGAATGATTATATTAGAGAATAAGCAGGGTAGCTTAAGAGGAAACGGAGAACTTCGGGAAGTCGGGTTGGCACCACACGGGTGAACGGTTGTGTAACGAACATGGGTAATGTGAACCGGGAGTTGACATTAAGTGAGAGTTGTTAATAGTAGAGTCCTAATATCCAGGAGGCAAGACTTAACATTTGGCGCAGCCGATACGATTTTTGTGTGATTTTTTTTCTTTCTTCCTTGAATCGTGTATTACCTGGTGCTCATGGAAGAAATAGTTACACGAAAGAACCTGTTTTAGGTGTTGAATTTGGCGGAAAGGAAATCAAAAAGTGTATAAACAATGTAATTAGTGGCAACATGTAATCGAGGCTTTTCATGTTGGTTAATTCCAAGAGAGGAGAAAATGGAAATTGTGAATCACGTATAGTGGAGTTTCTGCCACGAGAATCATAAGATAAAAGTATAATAAGTCTGAGTATTCCTCAAAGCTACCATCGCAATGATGCAAACGGTGAAAAGAGAAAGGGCGAGTCCGGTTTCAAAGCCGAAGCGCACCAATACAATGCTAGACCAGTCGTTAGACTGAAGAGCAGATAGCGAGTCCGGTTTCTCAGCCGAAGCGCACCAATTAACGCTAGACCAGTCTTCGAACTGAAGAGCGGAAAGCGAGACCGGTTTAAAAACCGAAGCGCACCAATACGATGCTGGACCAGTCGTTTGACTGAAGAGCAGATAGCTAGTCCGGTTTCTCAGCCGAAGCGCACCAATTAACGCTAGAACAGTCTTCGAACTGAAGAGCGGAAAGCGAGTCCGGTTTCAAAGCCGAAGCGCACCAATACAATGCCAGACCAGTCGTTAAACTGAAGAGCAGATAGCGAGTCCGATTTCTCAGTCGAAGCGCATCAATATAACGCTAGACCAGTCTTCGAACTAAAGAGCGGAAAGCGAGACCGGTTTAAAAACCGAAGCGCACCAATACAATGCTAGACCAGTCGTTAGACTGAAGAGCAGATAGTGAGTCTGGTTTCAAAACCGAAGCGCACTTAATACAAAGCTAGACCAGTAATCGGACTGGAGAGTAGAGAGTGAGTACGGTTGCAAAACCGAAACACATCCCACACTATACCAGTCACTTATCTGTGTGACCAGCGTTCCCAATGTTCCAGTTTAAACTGGATTCTTCCAGTTTTTTTTCCTCGGTCCAGTCAAACAGTAATCCTAAAATCTTCCAGTTTTTTCAAATATTGTCCAGTTTTACCCAGTTTTTTTATGGTTGCTTCATTTTACCAAGTTTTTGTGAAATAAATTCACGATACATAAAAATTATCCCTCCCTCACCCTTCCTATTTCTCAACCGATTCTGTTTTGACGTAGGACTACGTCTAACCGGAAGATATAGGGGGTGAAATGGAAATCTAGGCACTGAACAAGTAGGAAAAAATGCAAGATTTGGAACGCTTATAACTCGAGCATTTCTCAATAGATCGCAAAGGTTTTTGCATCAATTGATAGGAAATATATCTACGCATCTATCATAACGAATAACATTTCATTTTTCTTGAGATAAATAATTGAATAATTGTGAAATATCAAGCATTGTACAAATACACTATGTGCCCATTTTTGATTGGTCCATTTTGTGCTCCTCAAATCGTACCGACCAAAACGGGCAACCAGAGCAGCAGCGAAATAGAATGAAGCACGATTGGAAAGGAAAAAGAAAAAAAAGAGGGAAACATTGGTCGCAGTCTCACACATGCGTAATTCTCGAGCCAGCCAGTCAGCTTAAAAATCCCCTCTCCGCTGCCGTAACGATCATTCTCATCCGAACCGTACACCACATCGTTTCGCATCACCTCACATCAACAAACCAACACAAGCAGCCATGGTTGGATATGGCAACGGAGGAAAAGTGAAGGGAAAGGCAAAATCCCGCTCGAACCTTGATCTGGAGTTCCCGCTCGTGTTGATCTGGAGTTCCCCGCAAGGGTAGCTAGGTAGCTAGGTGCACCAGTCCACCTAGCCGGCGTTATATAGCTTCGGCCGCCGAAGTGATCGAGTTAGCTGGCAAAGCTGCTCGCGACGATAAGAAAACCTGCATTCGGAACAGAACACATTCGGTTCGGTGGACATCAAGACAACAGGCAGTTGCAGCGAGTGGCAAACGCAATCGCAAAACGGCATCAGGCAGCAGAAGAAAAAAGTTTGTTCTTTATACAAACTGCTTTGGTGGCAAATCCAGAACAAGGCGGCTTCGAGGGCGTTCGAAATGTTTTTTTTCAAAACCACGAGTACTAAGTTTTCTAAATTGGAACCATTCCATAAAACAAGGCGCTTTTCAGGGCCATTAAACCTTCCAAAAAAGAGTTTAGGAAATAAAATTCAATGCTTTCTAAAACATTATCCAAAATAATAATAAAACACAAATTGATGTTTTCATAATTTGTTTGCCAGGATCTGATGAGTATGTGAATTTGGCAGTTGTTCTGAGCTTATTGATAGTTGCGGACTTTCCTGATTATTCAATTTTCACCAATTCTTATATTGTTTCCAGATTTAAAGTACAGTAATCTACAATTAGTTCGACATTCAGCTAATTGGACGGACATGTAATGCGACTTATTTAGTTGGACATTTTTGTAAACATAGAGATCCAAATTATGACCCCACATTGAAAGTCGACACTGTACCACTGTCATCGCAAATGTTCAATTACAGGTTAAAATTACCTCCAATCCGGCACTAAGTGGTGGTAATGCGACGTGCCATTGAATGTAATTTACTGTAAAATATGTCACAAGCTGGATGGGAAGAAATTTTCCAACTGTGAAAGCTGTGGCGAGTGACAACAAATCGCTAAACAGGAAGGTTTAGCCGAACAAGATGGGGATATCGAGTGATAACAAAACAATAAACTCTTTAGACTTTTTGTGATCCTGAAAAGGACCCTTTTTAGTCTGTATGTGAATCCAACGAGCGAACAAATCGTAATGAATGTATTTTTTTGCCATCACTCCCTTTTAACGCTCATTCGTTCGTCTCGTTGGACCCGCCCCTTTGGCTGAGTCTGCCGATTTGTCTCTATCCTGTGAGTGTGTACCGCTAGAGTATAAAACACGCGGACCCCAAAAAAATATCTTATTTTCTTTCAAACCGTAAACCCGTGTGGTTGTACGGCATCGGCATCGTGTACTCAACAAAGGAGGAAAAGAGAAGGGAAAGGCAAAATCCCGCTCGAACCGTGGTGGTCTGCAATTTCCCGTAGGTGTATCCGCCAATTGCACCGGAAAAGGTTGCTAGGTCGAGCGCGTTAGTACCTGTGTACCAGTCCACCTAGCCGGCGTTATATAGTTTCGGCCGCCGGAGTGATCGAGTTAGCTGGCTTAGGTGCTCGCGACGATAAGAAAACCTGCATTCGGAACAGAACACATTCGGTTCGGCGGACATCAAGACAACAGGCAGTTGCAGCGAATGGCGAGTGGCAAACGCAATCGCAAAACGGCATCAGGTAGCAGAAGAAAAAAGTTTGTTCTTTATACAAACTGCTTTGGCGGCAAATCCAGAACAAGGCGGCATCGAGGGCGTTCGAAATGGTTTTTTTTCAAAACCACGAGTACTAAGTTTTCTAAATTGGAACCATTCCATAAAACAAGGCGCTTTTCAGGGCCATTAAACCTTCCAAAAAAGAGTTTAGGAAATAAAGTTCAATGCTTTCTAAAACATTATCCAAAATAATAATAAAACACAAATTGATGTTTTCATAATTTGTTTGCCAGGATTTGATGAGTATGTGAATTTGGCAGTTGTTCTGAGCTTATTGATAGTTAGGGACTTTCCTGATTATTCAATTTTCACCAATTCTTAAATTGTTTCCAGATTTAAAGTACAGTAATCTATAATTAGTTCGACATTTAGCTAATTGGACGGACATGTAATGCGACTTATTTAGTTGGACATTTTTGTAAACATAGAGATCCAAATTATGACCCCACATTGAAAGTCGACACTGTACCACTGTCATCGCAAATGTTCAATTACAGGTTAAAATTACCTCCAATCCGGCACTGAGTGGTGGTAATGCGACGTGCCATTGAATGTAATTTACTGTAAAATATGTCACAAGCTGGATGGGAAGAAATTTTCCAACTGTGAAAGCTGTGGCGAGTGACAACAAATCGCTAAACAGGAAGGTTTAGCCGAACAAGATGGGGATATCGAGTGATAACAAAACAATAAACTCTTTAGACTTTTTGTGATCCTGAAAAGGACCCTTTTTAGTCTGTATGTGAATCCAACGAGCGAACAAATCGTAATGAATGTATTTTTTTTGCCATCGCTCCCTTTTAACGCTCATTCGTTCGTCTCGTTGGACCCGCCCCTTTGGCTGAGTCTGCCGATTTGTCTCTATCCTGTGAGTGTGTACTGCTAGAGTATAAAAGCTGTCCCCTTTGTATAGTCCTACGTCACTCCGGTTATGTCCCCGACATTACCCACCCGTCTTTTTTTGATATTTTTATTTCGATCAATCCAATGTGTATTTACCTTGGATCGATCATTTATTTCTTACACACTCTCAGTGTTATTTTTCTCCTGCTTTTACTACGGTTAGCGCGCAATGCGTGTGGTGCCTACCCAAGCAACAACGTGCTACAATGAGTTTATATAAATATTATATGTTCTAGGTCTTCCAAAACATTCTGAAGTTCAGACCAATTGACCGACTATTTCAACCACGACTGGTGCAATGTTCATAACTTACCTAAAATAGTTCATAGAGCCTACGTGATATGCTGGCTTTCAGTTTATATAAACATCAGATGTTATAGGTCCTCCAAATCATACTAAAGTTCAGAAAATCAATCAGGGTGTTCCATTTGTATTTGTGTTCCATTAACTTTAATTGATATGAATATGAAAACCAAGTAATCATTTTTCCATTTACATCCGTTTATATAGGGATCATTCGACGAAATGGAAATCCGACAATATCCGAACAACATGCGGGAAAGATTATTAAAGACTAACATGCGGGAAAAGTAAAGTGAAAAGGAAAACCTGTACAATTAATTGGACAGGCTATATATTATATTATTTATCGCATATTTTTAATCGAAATACAATGGCAACGATGGAAAGTTAACTGTGGGAAACCTGAGAAGGTAACCTAGAGAACTCCTCTAAAATCAATCGTCTCGGCTATATCTTCTGTTTTTCATAGCGTAAACACTTTATAGAACTCCATTCGAACAAACGTTCTCCTTAGGGGTTTGAATCCTCTACTCTGGTTCTCAATAGTTTCATATTTTTTTCGGATATAATACTATAGGAATCCGTCATTCGCTGGCGGATTTTTTTTTCATTTCATTTTCTTCGTGAGTGCGAAAAAGATAGCAGCTAAGATGGTAAAAACACACAAACACAAAAAAACAAATGTCTAAACTCGAGAAGGGAAAGAATTTATTTTATCAAAATAAAACCTTATTTTCTAGAGATTCTAGAAGAAAAAATCCTCAAAAATGGTTTCATAGTAATGTTCCAGTGGTGGGAAACGTTATTTTGATCTGTTCGAATGGTTTATCAATGGTTTATTTTGCTATTTTCTGAACTTCATATAAATACTATATGAAACTTCGAAGGAGATTATATTTCTGAAACATTGGAATAAGCAATAAATTAAAGAAGAACTTCTTAAAATAAAACTATTTCACATGATCCAGTTTTTTTAAGAGCAAACTTCCAGTTTTTTGAAAAATATTGTTGGCAACCCTGTGTGTGACGAAGAACGAGTCCGAATTTTAAGACCGAAGCACACCACTTTAACCCTTTCATTACGGCAGTGTGCTCCGCCGAAGTGCTACACCTGTACGGAGCACTGCGCCGAAAAGTATACACATTGCGCTGGTGTGATCGAAGAGCAGTATGAATTTCATGTCGTCTATAGACGACGCTCGTAACGAAAGGGTTAACGATAGGCCCGCCGTTGAATTGAAGAGCGAATAGCGATTGAGGATGTAAAAATAGAAGTCTATCAATGCTGAACCACCTGTCGAACTGGTGAGAAAAGAGCGAGTCCGGCCTCAACACTGGAGCGTAGGCTTGCATCTTCCATTATTATACTAAAATATTTTAGAAATGATCGGAATTTATAATGAAGAACTTCAGCTGCTGCTTATTTGTGAGCTCATCAATGGATGTCTTTTCTAATTTTCAATTAAAATTTTCTCATCGGGAAAAGAAACGAGTGTATGGAATTGGAAGAATTTCGCTCGCTTAGGTGAACTGAAACTCAGTCAATTGGTCACGAGTACTTGCTTATTTGAGAATAATCAATTAAATAAAACGGAAATTATGGCTAGTAGGTTACTGAGAATTCGCAAATGAGATCATTATGTGAAATGGATTTATTCCATGGTCATTGTTCAGAGCGGAAAATACGAAATACGGTTGTGTATTATAATCTATGTTGGTGATTGACGAGAGAATCGAAGAAAGCATCCAATTTTTTTCAGTATGTAAAAACAGCTCCTTCAATCAATGTATTGGTCTCGCACAGTGTTGCTAATGGTCACCATCGTATGACTGTTCATGGAGACGTATGTGCTGTGTCATTAATGAACATCATAAAATGAACAGTCAAACAACCGTCGAACTAAAAATGTCATATGACATTTCGGCTTTTTTTCGTCCTATACATTAGATATCCATCGCCCCGTAATTAAACAACAGTGTTCACGGGGAACGTTACCGCTGAAAACGTTCATTCAACACATTCGCACTTGATAGGGGAGAGTTCGACGGTTGCTTTGATATAGCAATCCGTCTGAATACCATCCATCGTGTATGGATGTGTGAGTGAGCAGGTGGATGTATATGTGCAGCTACGCTTGAATGCAGAATAAAGGGAGAAAAAGAATGCACACCACTGCAGTTTTAATGTCAAATGACATTAAAACTACAGTCATATTAGCCGGAATTGAGGGATGGTTATGAGCACGAATGGTAGAATGGAAATAGCATATTTTCATCGCTCTTCTGGGTACGGTCGACAGAAAGAGAAAACATATAAACGTTTAATTGATAGTCATAGCTGTGCGTTTATTTCTGATGTGACTGTTAGAACCGAGCAATGCATTCTTGGTTACATTCGCAATACATATTGAGCCGTAACTCTTGAGCAAGGGCAGTAGGTGATGGTTGAGAGAAATGTCGACCGTTTACAACACTGGTCTCGCATCAAACGCTACCACTCAGTGAGTGAATAAATCCGAACATGTGGCAGACAAGTTCATTCTGCTCGTGAATTGAACAAACAACAGCTCTGACAACAAATGATTCAATCTTCATGGATCGGATTTGTGTACGAATAAGGTAGAGAAGGATCGCCGGGCGATAATTTTTCCATGATTGCACTCATTTGTGAAATTATCATTTCGACAGCAAGCGTTACAGGGAAATACAATACATTGAATGTCAGTTAAGATTTTCGGTAGACTAAAGACTAAAAAATATATATTTTACTGGAGCATGTGCTCCTTTATTCACGCTTGCTTAAATGCTAAAATACAACTTGTTCTTACGCTCTAAAGTCAACTAGGAATCCCTGTATGTGTGATAAAAGATGCCAAGTTTTGTACCTGCCTATGGCACAATAATATAGGAAATTTAAAAAACCCATTTTTTCATTGTAGAATTTGTTGACGATAATTGGATGATGATTGATTCTTGCCCTCGCAAAACAATACACTAGCTGATCGTAAGTCGCAATTTATTTCATGTCAATGCAATGAAAATTTACCTCGAACGCTTTTCTTTTGACGTAGGACTACGTCTAAGCGGAAGATATGAAAATCTAGGCACTGAACAAGTAGGAAAAAATGCAAGATTTGGAACGCTTATAACTCGAGCATTTCTCAATAGATCGCAAAGGTTTTTGCATCAATTGATAGGAAATATATCTACGCATCTATCATAACGAATAACATTTCATTTTTCTTGAGATAAATAATTAAATAATTGTGAAATATCAAGCATTGTCCAAATGCACTATGTGCCCATTTTTGATTGGTCCATTTTGTGCTCCTCAAATCGTACCGTCCAAAACGGGCAACCAGAGCAGCAGCAAAATACAATGAAGGACGATTGGAAAGGAAAAAGAAAAAGACGGGTGGGTAATGTTGGGGACATAACCGGAGTGACGTAGGACTATACAAAGGAACAGCTTTTGTTAAATATATATTTTAAATAAATTATTTTATTTTCTTCTACTTGAATACCTACCTATCTACCTGAAAAATTGATTAGTTTACTGTTTACTCTTTATGAATATGTTGATGGTTCTGAAAAGAACCTTTGGTGTTGTGTTTTTGTTATCACTCGATATTCCCATCTTGTTAGGTTAAACCTTAAGATATTTTTTTGGGGTCCGCGTGTTTTATACTCTAGCGGTACACACTCACCGGATAGAGACAAATCGGCAGACTCAGCCAGAGGGGCGAGTCCAACGAAACGAACGAATGAGCGTTAAAGGGAGCGATGGCAAAAAAATACATTCATTACGATTTGTTCGCTCGTTGGATTCACATGCAGGCTAAAAAGTGTCCTTTTCAGGATCACAAAATTATCTTCAATCTAAAGAGTTTATTGCTTAGTTATCACTCGATATCCCCATCTTGTTCGGCTAAACCTTTCTGTTTATAGATTGCATTTGCCACTCGCCACAGCTTTCACAGTTGGAAAATTTCTTCCCATCCAGCTTGTGACATATTTTACAGTAAATTACATTCAATGGCACGTCGCATTACCACCACTCAGTATCGGATTGGAGGTAATTTTAACCTGTAATTGAACATTTGCGATGACAGTGGTACAGTGTCGACTTTCAATGTGGGGTCATAATTTGGACCCCGAACCCTATGTTTACAAAAATGTCCAACTAAATATGTCGCATTACAGGTCCGTCCAATTAGCTAAATGTCGAGATAAGTGTAAATTACTGTACTTTCAATCTAGAAGCTATTTAAGAATTGGTGAAAATCAATAAGCTCAGAACAACTGCCAAATTCACATACTCATCATATCCTGGCAAACAAATTATGAAAAAATTAATTTGTGTTTTATTATTATTTTGGATATTGTTTTAGAAAGCATTGAACTGTATTTCCTAAACTCTTTTTTGGAAGGTTTAATGGCCCTGAAAAGCGCCTTGTTTTATGGAATGGTTCCAATTTAGAAAACTTTGTACTCGTGGTTTTGAAAAAAACCATTTCGAACGCCCTCGATGCCGCCTTGTTCTGGATTTGCCACCAAAGCAGTTTGTGTGAAGAACAAACTTTTTTCTTCTGCTACCTGATGCCGTTTTGCGATTGCGTTTGCCACTCGCCACTCGCTGCAACTGCCTGTTGTTGTCTTGATGTCGAGCCGAGCGCGTTAGTACCAGTGCACCAGTCCACCTAGCCGGCGTTATATAGTTTCGGCCGCCGAAGTGATCGAGTTGGCTGATGAAGCTGCTCGCGACGATAAGAAAAACCGCATTCAGAACAGAACACATTCGGTTCGGTGGACATCAAGACAACAACAGGCAGTTGCAGCGAGTGGCGAGTGGCAAACGCAATCGCAAAACGGCAGCAGGTAGCAGAAGAAAAAAGTTTGTTCTTTATACAAACTGCTTTGGTGGCAAATCCAGAACAAGGCGGCATCGAGGGCGTTCGAAATGGTTTTTTTGACGTAGGACTACGTCTTTCATTTCTATACCGGGGTGTAAAATCAAAGTTTCGAAAACGAAAGCGTTACGCCGGAGACCGAGATTTTGAGTGTTAATAGCTCCTAAACAACTGAACGAAATGGTATGATAAACACTTCATTCGAAAGATAAAATGTCTACGAGTTCTATACTTGTTACTTTCTGATCCAAAAACTTGTTTCAATAGTCTTAAATTTGCTTTCAAAATAGGCTATTGGAATCACCAATCGGTATATAAGCGAGCGCCGCTCGGAAATCCACTCAGTTCTAATTGAACAGCGATTGGAGCATGTTGTCGCTGTTGTGGTGAAGCTCTTTATCATGAAAGCGCGGATGAACGGTGTCACCAAGAGCCTGTTTGTGCACCTTAGGCCAGAAGGGAATCCATCAGGAGGAAAGTGATGCTACAAACGGTTCCCCGGGAAGATCTCGAAGCAGCCGCTACACACACACACATACACGCACGGAATTCTTTCCGTTTGGATCGAGAAAGATCCGGAAAATAATCTGCCAGTTCCTCTAGGAATTTAAAAATACATTCATGTGAAAGAGTTTATTTGAATGTTTTCTATCCATGTGACACTGTGACCAAATATGTTTCAATCAAGTGCTATTAACAGATGGTTATCGAGTTAGCATTAACCACTCGTGGGCTTCCAGTATCGAGGAAAATATGGAAATATCTAATCGTTACTGAAAATAATCTGCCAGTTCCTCTGGGAATTTAAAATTACATTCATATGAAAGAGTTTATTTTAATGTTTTCTATCCATGTGACCAAATACATTAGGTTTTGTGATTTTTCAATCAATCGCAATCAACAGGATAGCTTCTGAAGATTATTCTTCCCCATCAGTAGGATATTTCCGTATCCAATATTGGATGCATAAAACCTTGTGCCTCCAACGTAACGCTCTCGTTTTCGAAGTTCTCTAAATATTCATTCATTCAGAATGAATTCAGATTCAACTTCATACAAATGATCTCTAAATCAACGATAGTCCTACGTCACCCTTGCGGTTATACCATAGATATAACCCACTTCCTGTTTTTTCAAAACCACGAGTACTAAGTTTTCTAAATTGGAACTATTCCATAAAACATGGCGCTTTTCAGGGCCATTAAACCTTCCAAAAAAGAGTTTACGAAATACAGTTCAATGCTTTCTAAAACAATATCCCAAATAATAATAAAACACAAATTTATTTTTTCATAATTTGTTTGCCAGGAGATAATTTGTTTGAGTATGAGAATTTGGCAGTTGTTCTGAGCTTATTGATGGTTGGGGACTTTCCCGATTATTCAATTTTCACCAATTCTTAAATTGATTTTAGATTGAAAGTACAGTCATTTACATTTAGCTCGACATTTAGCTAATTGGACGGACCTGTAATGCGACATATTTATTTGGACATTTTTGTAAATATAGAGTTCGGGGTCCAAATTTTGACCCCACATTAAAAGTGGACACTGTACCACTGTCATCGCAAATGTTCAATTACAGGTTAAAATGGCCTCCAATGCGACACTGAGTGGTGTTTCGGCACGTCGCATTAAATATAATTTATGTTGTACAGTAACTCACAGTCACAGTCACAAGCTGGATGGGAAGAAATTTTCTAACTGTGAAAGCTGTGGCGAGTGGCAAACGCAATCGCTAAACAGGAAGGTTTAGCCGAACAAGATGGGGATATCGAGTGATAACAAAACAATAAACTCTTTAGATTAAAGATAATTTTGTGATCCTGAAAAGGACCTTTTTTAGCCTGCATCTGAATCCAACGAGCGAATAAATCGTAATGAATGTATTTTCTTCTTCTTCTTCTTTTTGGCTTTAAGAGGGTTTAAACTTTTCAGTTCATTCGCCTCTATGAATGTATTTTTTTTTGCCATCGCTGCCTTTTAACGCTCATTCGTTCGTCTCGTTGGACTCGCCCCTTTGGCTGAGTCTGCCGATTTGTCTCTATCCTGTGAGCGTGTACCGCTAAAGTACAAAACGCGCGGATCCGCTGAAAAATATATCATTCTCTTTCAAACCGTAAATCAGTGTGGTTGTATGGCATCATTTCACATCTCACCGCATCAACGGATTGGTGCCGTAGCACCAGTATACCTAATAGCGGTTATAGAATTTCTGCCGCCGGAGTGCTCGAGTTGAGCACATTCGGTTCGGTGGCAACAACTAGTTTCAGCGAGTGGCAAACGCAATCGCAAAACGGCAGCAGGTAGAAGAAGGAAAAAGTTTGTTTATACAACCTGCTTTGGTGGCAAAACCAGCCTCCGTAAAACACGGCGCTTTTCAGGGCCATTAAACCATTCAAAGAAGAGTTATTAAAAGTTATTTACAATACCAATGCATTCTAAAGTGACATAATATGACATATAATATGAACTGAATTATTTTGTTTATGCGTGTTTTTGAACTTATTGATGGTTGGGGTCTTTTAAATTGATCATTCAGTTTTCTCAAACTCATACATGGTTTCCGAATTAAAAGTGGCTTCAAATTACAACACATTGTATGCAGGTTGGCATTAACGAATTTTCTCGGTAGCATGAACTGCTTTCTTTGGTTGATAACTGATGTTGAAAATTGACTGACGTTACATCTGCATTGTATAGAAAAATAACTAAGGAGCAACATGATGAGCTATGTAGTTCCTGCTGCTCTGTTCTTATTTTAAAGGACTTTAATCCGAAGGTCATCCGTCCCTGTATTTACTGTTGGTTTTTCAGAACGTTTATAGCTCGTTTATTTCTCGACAGATCGTAGAGTTCGTCTCCAAAACCTCAGTTCTTTTTCATTTTTATTTACTTTGTTTGCGGAGACTACAAATCTTACAATTCATTCGTCTCCGAAACCACAGTTTAAGGTACGGTAATGTGCTCAATAGTGAAATATATGATAGTGAATGAGCTGATGACCACCTATGCATTCCCTATCACAGCCATCATTTTGATTGTACGATATGTGCATACGCCAAAAGAAGTTTGTAAAAAAAACGCAAAAACACAACACCAAAGGTTCTTTTATGAACCCCCAACATGTTCATAAAGAGTAAACAGTAAACTAATCCATTTTTCAGGTAGATAAGTAGGTATTCACGTAGGAGAAGAAAATAAAACAATATATTTAAAATATATATTTAGCAAAAGCTGTCCCCTTTGTATGGTCCTACGTCACTCCGGTTATGTCCCCGACATTACCCACCCGTCTTTTTTTTTTGCCTTTTTCGCAATTGACATAGACTCGGCTAGACTCGATTATATACATGTTGCACCAGCACCATTATTCCACATCTCATAACTACATCAATATATCTTTGACACCGCATGGAAACAACAACAATGACAACACTTGCAAGTATCAAATATCATGCTACATGTTATTTAGTATTGCCTTAAAGGAATCGTACCTCTAGGCATCGTTCGTACAACGTAAACCAAGCGCCAAACAAGCGTTCGCCATAGCATACATACAGAGCCATACATTGGTGGCTTGAAACTACTAGGAATATAAAACACTTCTCATCATTTTGCGCTATTCTCTAAAGAAACGCTTCTGTTAATATTACTGGCCTCGAAAAAAGTTGTATTTCTTTCTCATGATCGAGAGAAGCGCAGCTATCACCTTTAGTGGAGGAAGTTTTGCTACTGGCAAGCGAAACCACATACAAAATTCCAGAACGACATTTACTTTCTCGGCGACTAAACAAGCGAAATAAACTCTTTTTGTTAATAACAACCTCGAAAACAGTAGCAATGCTTCATAGCGCTAATGCAATCCTAGCTGTAGGCAGTTTTGAAACTGGCACGCGAACCCGAATAACTTATAACATTCCAGTAAGACATTCAAGATGCTTGGTATTCCCCAAATATTTTTTTGACGCACAACCTTATGATGACGGAAAACAAACAATGTTAACTGCTTGGAAAAAGACTGAATTATGCCACACAGCTTGTACTCTGCTGTAACACCCATCGATGCGAATTCGCTGATGAGTTTGTCCTTCTTCACCACCAGCGGGGGAAGCTTGATTTTGGTTGCTGGGTAACGGCGTTTACATTTTCGACCGACGCGCCGAAATCGCCTACTTCGCTGTTGTGCGATGCGGTGTCACACTCGCGAAGGCTCGGTTCAGTGCGAGCGCTTTTCACTACACCAACATCGCGTGCATCATTGGATGACGCTTGCCTCGAAATATTATTGCCCCTGGCAATGCGTTCGTTTTTTGCAAGGCTCGAGCCTGCCTTCCTCTTCTTCTTGCTCATCATACACTACGTGAAGCGTCCAATTTATGACGCGGAAAGAAAAACACACGATACGAATAACGCGAAAAACCAACAGAAAAACCAAACGACGATATCCAAGTTGGATTACCACTGGTGGGGTCCAATCTTAGATCGAAGCGCAGCGAAAGCAAAGTGAACTGGATTGCTCAACAGTCCGATGCCGAATGAAAGTTTGCCTCAGCGAGATCCACTGTTTATACTCAAGGCAAGTATTCACCTTCATTCTTCTACTTTTCCTTTGTTCATGGGGACTTTGAATCCTACGATTTCCCCTTCGTTGGTCGTCGATAAGTTGCTCGTTCTTGACAGGTCTGTTCGGGAAAGCACACAAATGGACAGAACAAATGAATGGGAAAATGGAAACGCCTCAAGTTTTCATGAATTTTAACCATTTACAAACCAGGGGATTCTAATGTATAGCATATTAAACAAATCTTACGGAATTTCCGATTCGTTTAGCGTGTGCATCACCAAAATCAGTTCGCGGCAAAAATAGTTATTAACGTTAACTTTATTTCATAAAAACGTGACCTGTTTTCTGATTTGACACCCTTAATGAAAGACGTAGTTCTACGTCAAAACATCAGGGCCATAGGATAGGATTTTTTGCTTTTGGGTGATTCGATCGAAACATTCAACACATAGAACCCAATCGGATCAGAAAATGAGGGTAAAACGGTGACAGAACTAACGAACGAATCATAAAATTATACACACAAGCATCGATGCACATGCACACAGTTGCAAGGCGATGACACTCATACCACAGCAGTGGAACTCCATACAATTCACTAACTAAAAAGTGTCCACATTTTCATCGCTTGTTTACGTGAAGAATATATTTTTTTCAGGCACACTTGATTTGAGAGTGTATGGATTTCTAGCTGTCTTGACGCAAGGTCTTTAATGAAGAATGCTAAGATGGGAAGGTTTATATAAACACGTGTATAATTAAATAAGTTTATTCAGATATTAATATTGCCGTTTTTTAACTATTCAGTGCAATTTTATCGAAATTTGAAAGAGAAATTAAAAAAGAAATGTTTTTTTTTCATTTTTTTTCTGAGATGGTTATTAAAAATCCATGATTATCTTTGCATTATTATTTACCCCCCATTATTTGTTAATTTTTCCTGCTTTTCGTGCTTTGACCTATCATTTTGACAATTCACGTGACTTGTGAAAGAACGAATTGTGGAAAATTAAGTGGCAAATTTTCTAAGCTTTATAATACAAGTTTTTCTGTAGTATTTAATTTCTGAGTTTGTTTGAAAGACCGACTGAAGTTGATTCATAGAAGAATAAGATTTCATTTTATATGTCGATTTTTGAAATCGACTCAATGGTTAAAAAGTTATGACGTTTTGGAATAAATCTTACTTACTTAATCAGCAATAGGCCCCAGTGGCATGTGCTGTACACAAAAGTCGTCTCCATTCACATGAATTTGTATTTTTGTGTATTTTTCATATTTTTTTTACAGTTTTACAGTACACATTCGCTTATTGGCGCTTTTTTAGTTGGAGTGTTTTTTAATTGGTGGTTCGCTAGTTGGTCTTTGCTAGTCTTTGAATGTAAAACTCAAAAAATGAAGGCACAGTATAAATGTTTTTAGTTTTGCAGTTTGTTTAACAAACGTGTTCGTTTAAAAATATATAGAAAAATATATACAAATATAAAGTGAATTACATCACATCTACTAGTAAAGGAAGTTGATGATACTTTTATTTTCTAGCATCAATCCAAATGCAGTAATCCTAATTATTATTATGGCCGCACTAAAAGACATGAAAAACAACAAGAACAACGCTTACTTTGAAATTTGTGAACTATTGCAGTAATATTTCAGCCATTCCATACCAAACTGATACAGTGGTTTTCAGATTTTCGTGAAAATTGGTAGCGTGTTTTCGATATGGTAAAGCATTGAACCTGTATTTTTTTTTTGGGTGATTCAATTTTTTTGCACTTTTCCCAAAAATGACTTTTATCAAAAACTCATAACTTCTGAACCACTAAGCCGATTCAGATGATCGACACATCAAAATAAAGTCTTTTTTGGGAAAATATCAAACTTGAAATTTGAATTTTGTTTTGGTAATTATTAATTGTATCCATTTTTCATAGTTTACATGGTCTTGGGACGAACGGCGCTATAATTTTCTGTATTTTTTTTTGAAAACAGAGGATTTTTTACACAATTTCATTTTTTAACTCAAAATGAGATGTGTCCTTTTTTATTTTTTTGAGTTATAATTTTAACCGAGATGATCGATATATCAAATTAAAGCTAATGAGCTAGAATTTTTTGGCAATATTTTTCCATTGCGAAAAAAATGAATTTTGTTTTCATGATTAACGATAGTAACCGTTTTTTTATACTTTATATGGTTTCGGAACACATAAATAAATCAACGGTGTGTTCTTTATATAAATACACATATATATATATATATATATATATATATATATATATATATATATATATATATATATATATATATATATATATATATATATATATATATATATATATCGTATATATATATATATATATATATATATATATATATATATATATATATATATATATATATATGTGTGTGTGTATATAAAACTTTTGACTACAATTAACTATGTCGATTATCAAAGGAGAAAAGTGATTTTTTCGATTAAATTTGAAAAATCATTATTTAAAAACGAAGAATACATTTTTGGATGTTATATAAAAAATCCTCAGCTTTCTTGCAAAACAAATATAAAAAAATATAGCTCGCTTGGACAATGAGAATTATAAAAAGAAACAAATATCAATAATTAAAAAAACAAAATTATTTTTTTGTTGCAAGTGTAGTATTTATTTAAAAAAGACTAGCTAACTGACCAATTTGATATGTCGACCATCTGAATCGGTTTAGTAGTTCAAAGATATGAATTTTTGGAAAAAGGAGAAAAACTAGATTTTTCGAATAATCTAATATATTGCGAAAGGGAATAATATAATATATTGCGAAAGGGAACAAAACTACCAATTTACACGAAAATCTGAGGATGGAATATATATAAAACACTTTGGTGTTAATTTCCCCGGCTAAAAAGCTGATTATTAGAAACTAATTGATGTTAACGTTTCATTACCTTGTGAATACCTTGTGATACAATACCAACAGAGGGTATTTTGAAAAATTAAAATGGCATTTTACGGGGTTTGAACAAAATGTAATTTATTCAGAAATCTATTTTTATGTTGTTTTTTAAGCGTACATACATTACCTTGTCGTATAATTATTGTATCATTCAATTTATTTCGATGAGAATGCTCTAAAATATTTCAACTGATGATCTTACCACATTTTAATTTTTTTTATTCAATGTCCAGTTTCTATGGCGAAGCTTCATTCGTAAATTACACATTTGTCATCATTGGTGCAATAAGACCATACATGTTGTTATGAATAGCACAGCAAGTTATGATTACAATACATATGGGTTTATTTTGATATAAAAAAAATTATAGCAAATATTAACGACATTATACATAAACCGATAAAAATGCATTATAATATTTGTCCATAGCACTTTCGGTGTCTATATATATATTTTATTCAATTTTCAGTTCGTAATTCTATCCCATTCGCCGTGTTTATCATGATGATGCTAACATTAATAACATTATATACGAACCTCCCACCTTATATATGACGTTTTAGAGACATCTTAACATTATGTTCAATTTTTAGAGCGTAAACCATCTGTCAATTTTTTCACTGTTTACATTTTCTTGCCACAAATCGTTGCCACTTTTTTCTCTCATGTTCCACTTCTCTTCTCTGCTCATACTGTGTTCATTCGGTGTTTCTCTTGACATGTCAAAGTTCTCTTCCGAGGGTGATGCAAAACATATGATTGAGTGCGTTGAATGAATCCAATAAGAGAATGCAACGAACGCTCGTTGATACGATTGGAACCATCCTTGATTAAAACAGATCAATGAACCGAATACAAAGGAGTATTCGATGAGGTGTGCAATCTGTTACAATTAAATCATATCTGTTCAACAGCGTACCATCCGCAAATTATTGGCGCTCTAGAACGAAACCACAAATGCCTCAATGAATATTTAAGAATATTTGAAAACGAATGTAAAAACGACTGGGATATTTGGTTACCATTTATACACTAAATATACACTAAATACTGAAAAGGCAAAAAGAACAAACACAACTAATAAGGAAATTAAGCCAACAGAGATAAAACTAGGTGAAAAGGTATATCTACGTAAAGAAAACAGAAATAAATTAGATCCAGTGTATAGTGCACCATTTTTAATAACTAAATTGAATACACCAAATGCAACAATAATCGATAAAGATAACAGACAACAGGAAGTACATATTTCCAGGTTAGTTAAGTAATAAATAGTAATGGAACTTTCTTTTCCAATAGGGGGAAGGAATGCAATATATTAAATAAAAAACTAGATACAGAAACAGATAATGACGAATCATCAATAACTATTGAACAATCATAAAACAAATATAGAAGTAAACCTTAGGCAGATGTAAACAAAACTGTAAGAGTCATTTGAAGCAAAACCCGAACAAATTACATCCCATATTTAGCTTTTAGGGGGATGGTGTGACATGTACATTCCACATGTCATTTTCATTCTCATTAATTCATGCCAGATCACACAAGTGGAAACATGCTGAGAAAAATATTTCTACACGGAATTGAACCTTCAGTTCAATGCGTGCACAAAATATGTCAGCACATTTGACGACAAACAGAAATGTCGCATTACAAATTTGTTGAACCATATTGTTACCAAATATACCGTCATCGATTTTAGTGAACCCTCTCCTTGTCTCTTTCGCATGTACAACGATCGCTGATTGATGATCGTTTACATAGCAATTCATATACATCGGTGCTTCAACTGTCTCTAGTAGACTCCTGTAAAATATTGAAATGGAAAATAAAATCATTCTTAAGAGAAATCAAAGAGTGTGTTTTAATGGACAAGACTTAACACCCCCTCTCTAAGGGGGAGCTGCCATACAAATGAAACACAAATTTCTGCATTACTCGAGAATTAATCAAGCGAAGGAAACCAAATTTAGCATGTGAAGGTTTTAGGGTGCAAGAAGTGTTTTTACGGTGGTTAGACACTCCACCCCTCTCCACAACTCGATAACTAATCAAACAAATGGAATCAAACTAGGCATTTACAGGTTTTAGGGATCGATAAGCGTTTCTATGGTAGTTCGACACTCCTCCCCCTCTCTAAAGGGGTGGCTTCCACGCAAATGAACAACAAATTTCTGCATAACTCGATAACTAATCAAGCAAATTGAGTCATATTTGGCATGTGGAGGTTTTAGGGGAAACGAAACGTTTCTATGGTGGTTAGATACACCTACCCCCTCTCTAAAGGGATGGGGGCTGCCATACAAATGAAACACAAATTCCTGCCCAACTCGATAACTAATCAAGCAAATGGAGCCAAATTTGAGGGTTTTTGGGTACGAGAAATGTTTCTATGATGGTATGACACATCTTTCTTCTCTGGAAAGGAGAGGGGTCCCATAGAAATAATGCACATATTTCAACCAACCATATTACAACCAAACATGACAATTGAAAATTTTCGGTAAACTCCGAAGGAAAACGGGTAAATTCAAAAAAATCAATTCGAATGTGTTCTACAATTACATATTGACAAGCGTTGTTAGTCCATTTGATGTTTGCGGCCACGAAATTCATCTTCGTTCGAAAGTGGAAATGGATTTTAATGTGATAAAACGAAAATCTTCTATCTATATAAATAAAAATGAATCGTCGAATATGTTGATAAGAGCAAAACTCGAGGAAGGAATTGTCCGATTTAGGGCTGTCTTCATTCTATCACATTTTCTGTATCAAGTATTTGTTCCATGTAACGGAGAAACATGTTATTTGCAAGTGAATGAGAAATTTTGCACGAGAATTGTGGCTGAAAATAATCTGATATAATGTCGAGTTTTGGTAGAAGTACTGAAATTTTATAGTAAAAAATAATTTTAAAGGGTAGATTGGAAGATCAATCATTGAACAGTTCTGTGATTGGACCCATGAACGTGCACTTAGTAAGAAAACATGTATATGATAACTAAAAATAAATTTTGGGCGGGACGAAGTTTGCCGGGTCAGCTAGTATAATATAAAAACTTTCCCTTCGAGAGCCATCTAAATACCGGCATAAATTTTGTGCTAGCGTATGATGAAAACATCGAGTCAGATTGCATATGAAAATGGACAGAGAAGTAGGTCGCCAGCATTATATCTCACTCAACGTTGTTGCTGAGAAACTCACACCAGTTCTTCTTCAACTGTTATAGAAGATAGCAGGTTGCTTTTTTTTTCTTACCTAGCTATTCGAGATATGCGTTCAGGTTCATCGATGGAGCATAATAACAATACAGTGGTATTCCCGTATGAAACCAAATTTGTTGATCATGAAATTAATTATAAACTACTTGAGGATTTCCACGGTGAGTTTTCACGTTTTATGTTCTAAGGGTACTTGAAAGACTACCAAAATGAGATATGTTTAAAGCGCATGCAATAAACAATGCGTACGTAGGAGTAGGCAAAGCTATCAAATCACGTTTTTTCATTGTGAAATACCTAGATCGATCTCATATAAAATATGATGATTCAATTATGGTGTTGATAGTCGATGAAATTCAAAAATATAATAGGAATAAGATAAAAAAAGAGATTCTTTTGAAATTTGTGTTATTTATATACGATAGTTTTGAAACGATGACAGAACATTTCTGATGAAGCTACGGATTTCTTTAAAAATGCATAGATTAATTATTTATTTGAGAAAAAATTGCATACTACGATTGGAAGGTATCTTGGTCGAAATGACTCAAATAAAAATATATAAAATCAGATACATTTAATTATTTTTTATCAAAAACGATGTTTGGATTTTAGGCGAAAAAACTGGATTTGTGCAGACCGGTTGTGATAAATGGTTTTTTCCCAGCAAATATTTACAAGCAGCCGAAAATTTTTATAATTTCGAAGCGAGGACTTCTGATGTTTGGGTAATCGACATTGCTTATAGTACTATTCAATTTGAGATAAATCGATGTATCCTACAGATTGCTACATTTCCTCGCTCAGGTACTACATGGACTCAAGAGATGGTATGGCTAATATGCAACAAACTAAATTTCATAGAAGCTCGACAACGACAACTAAACGAACGTGTTCCGTTTTTTGAGTAAGTTTCTCTAGTTAATATAATTAATATCCCTTTTATTGGTACATGTTTTATCACGAAAAAAATGGTGTAGGTCTGCTTTCGCATCAGCTTAGCTTAGTTGGTTTAGTTTTCAATAGTACTATGCCAAATTACAATCCTTGAATACATTCTGAGTGACTATAGTTTATCATTAGATGAGATTTGCAGTCGTTTTCTCTTTTGTTAGCGATTTTGGTATTAAATAGGAGCTGAAAATAAGTCGACTACCAGAACAAAGCGAGTATCTTTGCTCTCACGTCACTCGCGGAGCAGAATAAAAGGTCGACGAAGAAAACTTCATATTGCAATCTACGATCTGATGCGGTAAACTGGAAAAACTCACATGTGTCTCATTTATTGTTACAAACTTTCGTGAAAATACAACAAAAATGTCTTTCATAACAGAATGGCTGTGTAAGGAATAGATAATTAACCATTATTCGTTACCCCAAAACCTCTTGTTAATTATTTTCGTTTTTCAGGTTTCACATGTTCATGCACGACGAAATGAAAAAACAATTTCTTTCTGAGAATACAGACGCGAGCGCCAAAATGTTTATAGAAGATATATCAAAACCAGCATATGACATGCTGAGTTCATTAACAGTTAACCGATTTATCAAAACACATTTCCCATTTTCTCTTCTACCTCCAAGTATTTTCAAAACAGGAGCAAAGGTATTGTCATTGATTTATTGTAAGAATGGCTTAGAATCAAAAACAATAAGATTTGAAGCCCCTGTCGATTTGGATGATTATTTCTTAAATCGTATTTCCTGACTAATCCGACGTTATGTAGTTAATCATAATTGACATTCATATAACGTAAATCATGACCGGAATAAATCGTCGCAATAAATAACTGCAACAGAAACAATCGCTTAGAAAAAGTGTAGTAGGCTAGAAATATTATGGCGCGTGAAAAACATCATGTGTATAAATGCCTCACATTTCTATTATAAATTTACTGATTGTCAGGTTAGTTGGGAACATAGCATCCTTTAGCAATGCAAATTAACAGATTTATCAACCTTTTCCTGCTGAGTTACGTTTACCCGGTTAATTTTTTGTTTTGAAATGCAATGTCGCGCCACATTACTTCTAGCCTACTACACTTTTTTTGAGTGATTGTTTCTATTGAAGCAGTTTTCTGTGGCGATTTATTCCGGGAACCGACGTAATAGACCATCAGAATTACATCTTTACGCATTCTACGAATACAACCTACAGAATATGTCACATGTAGAAAATATATACATCTACTAAATATCCAGAAATTTCACCAAGTCGAAGAGGTGGATATGGAATTCGTAATAATCATTTCCGTCTTTTCAGGTTATATATGTTGCTCGGAATCCATCGGATGTAGTTGTCTCTTATTATCACTTAAATAAGTTATATCGAACTCAGGGGTACGTTGGCGATTTGGAATCATTTTATAATTACTTTGAAAAGGGTTTAGGTGGGTAGAAGCATAGTATATAAATTGAAATGCTATATAAATAATTTCATTTGCCGTAGTACCCTGGTCGCCATATTGGACCCATTTGAAACAAGCATGGAATGCACGACACTTACCCAACGTCTTGTTCATGTTCTATGAAGAAATGAACCAAAACTTACCCGCGACTATAAATAAAGTAGCAAATTTTTTAGATAAACGGCTATCGGATGCAGATGTTCTGAACCTTTGTGAACATCTGAGTATAGATAATTTCAAAAATAACCCTTCTATAAACGGTGCAGAATTGATAGATGTGGGTATTCTCAATTCCAGCGCTCAAGGATTTATAAGAAAAGGACAAGTGAACTCATCAACAGACGAATTAACTGATTCAATAAAACAACGAATTAAAGCGTGGACTGAAGAAAATTTATCTGATACTGACTTAAAATTTCCGACCATTTGAAAATGGATATCCGGAATTCGTACAAAAATATATATTACTAGCTGACCCGGCAAACTTCGTCCCGCCCAAATTTTTTTTTTGCGTTATCACATTCACGTTTTCTTACTAAGCGCACGTTCATGGGTCCAATGGAATAAATTCTTGATACAGAAAATATGACAGAATAAAGACAGCCCTAAATCGGACTTTTGCTTCCTCGAGTTTTGCTTTTATCAACACATTCGGCGATCCATTTCTATTTATATAGATAGAAGAAGCTATAGAAGTGAATTTTATCACATTAAAATCAATTTCCACTTTCGAACGGAGATCAATTTCATTAGTGCAAATATCAAATGGGCTAACAACGCTTGTCACTATAAAATTGTAGAACATATGGAAATTGAATTGTCGCAAATTTTGCCATTTTCTTCAGAGTTTTCCGAAAATTTTTAATTGTCATGTGTAATATGTGTTTTAATTTTTAGGAACCCCCAACCATTCCAGAGGAGGGAGGGGTGTCATACCATTATAGAAACATTTCTCGTACCCAAAAACCCTCACATCCGAAATTTGGCTCCGTTTGCGTGATTGATTCTCGAGTAATGCAGCCCCCTCTTAGGGAGGGGGAGGAGTGTCAAACCACCATCAAAACGTGTATTGCCCCCTACAACCTCCATATACCGAAATTGGTTCCATTTGCTTGATCAGTTCTTGAGTTATGCAGAAACTTATGTTTCATTTGTATGGTAGCCTCCCCTTAGAGAGGGGGAGGAGTGCCGAACCACCATAGAATCGTTCATCGATCCCTGAAACCTCTATATGCCAAGTTTGATTCCATTTTATTGATTAGTTCTTGAGTTATGCAGAAGCTTATGCTTCATTTGTATGGCAGCCCCACCTTAGAGAGGAGGGAGGAGTGTCTACTCACCATAGAAACGTTTCTTGCCCCCTAGAACCTTCACATGCCAAATTTGGCTCCATTTGATTGGATTGGATTTCGAGCTATGCAGAAATTTGTGTTTCTTTCGTACGGCAGCCTCCCCTTAAGAAGGGGGAGGAATGTCGAACCACCATAGAGTCGTTTGTTGTCCCCTAAAATTTTTATATGCCAAATTTGGCTTCATTTGCTTGATTGGTCTTCGAGATATGCAGAAATTTGTGTTTCATTCGTATGGCAGCTCCCTCTTTTTTCCCCTGTTGTGTGTGAACCACTGCGTCCATTATTTTGAACTATTGTTGTTCAGTCCACCGCTCAGCGCAGAGCACTGAATTTACGAGCGACAGGAAGGTGGTGGAAGGAAGACAACAAAAGGACGATCGCGAGGATACACACACCAACATACGCCCCACCCGTGGGGAGAGTGCATTGCGAGCGACAACATCCTGCACTGCGTGCAGGGAGAAAGCGACTTGAGTTTCAACCGCCGCTAAGCAAAGAAGTTTATTTCGCGTGATAAAACATTGGGAAGCAAGAAGCTAAAAAGAAAGTGATAATATTTTATCTTGTAAATTTGGTGTAAATAAAATGTGTACAAAGGATTAAGTGACTTATTGGCTACCAACCGATTAATCCCTCATTCGGTCCGTGGTATAGTTTTTGGTTTTGGATTGGTCCTTAACAGGACCAAAGAAGCGAATGGAATTTTCCATTTGCTTCGTATCGCACGCGGCACTGGGCCGCTCGGAATCATTTCCGTGGAAACGCATTCTCTCCTAAGTAGCATAACTGCTACTTTGGTTGAGATTGCCATATTCGTTGACCTTGCGTGTCAGCCGCATGGGCGTCTGTGGAAAAGTTTGGTTCGAACACGCACAAACATGATCGCAGCAAAATACAGTCCACTGCTTGGTGAAACAACATTTGGTCCTTCGAACCGGATGGAGGCCGGATGACATATGGATGGCGTTGGGTTTTTGGTCAACGATTTGGCAAGCAAACTGTGCCATGGATTTGAGTGAGTGGATTAGCTGGTTGGTAGCAAACAAAATTGGAATAGTGAATCGCAAAAAGACTGGAAAAAGTGCTTGCAAATTGCAAAAAGTGGATATTGGATTATTGGAAAAAGACATTGGACATTGGTGAATTTAAGACATTTAATGTGCAACAAAAACTATTAAAGCTTAAAGTGGATGTGATTACAAGTGCTATATAATGAAGAACACGCAAGCTAAAGGTGGAGCTGCTGGCGAGACCGGTGCGCAATCCGGTAGCGGCAATGGCATTGACATGGAAGAGTACAACACGCTGTTCAATCTTCGAGGACTAGCGAAAGGGAAAATCATCCGCTTAAACGACATGTTGGAGAGAGTGGAAGAGGAACAAACGCAGCTAACATCGCCACAGGTAAAGGTGTACATGAAGAAACTTGATGCTGCCTATAAGGAATTTCACAACTACCACGAACGGATCGTGGCGGTGGTGGCGCATGATCGGAAAGAGGAACAAGACTGTAAGTACGTTGAATTCGAAACGCTATATGACAATGTGTCCGTTCATCTCGAGACATGGCTCGAGAATATTGCCACGCCTGAAAATCGTCCTACTGCTAATCAACCTGCAACTCAACAGCCGTTGATTGTGCAACAATCGCTTCCTCGTGCCATCCCTACTTTTGATGGGAAATACGAGCAGTGGGAAAAGTTCAAGATTATGTTCCAAGATGTGGTGGACAAGTCGAATGAACCATCACGAATCAAGCTCTATCATTTGGAGAAAGCATTGATTGGGGATGCTGCCGGTTTGATTGATGCGAAAACAATTGATGATGGCAATTATGATCGCGCATGGGAAATTTTAAGAGAGAGGTTCGAGGATAAGAGGCGCATGATTGATATGCATATTGTTGGTCTGTTAAGCATAACGAAGCTATTTAAAGAAGATCATTGCGAATTACGGAAGCTTGTTGATACATGTGTGGGTCATGTCGAAAATTTGAAATTTCTGGGTCAGGAATTTTCAGGTGTGTCCGAACTGGTTGTCGTACACATCCTTACTAGCGCTCTAGACAAAGAGAGCAAACGAGCATGGGAATCAACAATGGAACATGGGTCGCTTCCGAATTATGATAACACAATTTCTTTTCTGAAAAATCGCATTTCCATTCTTGAAAGATGTCAGGATTCTGTAAGTAGCATTCAGAATCAGTTCAATCGTATGTCGCATACAGGAAATCAAATGTCTAACAAACAACCAAATTTTCGAGTAACACACAGTAACACAGCTATAGTTTCATCTAATTGCGAGTTTTGTGAAGGAGAACATTTCGCATTCAATTGTCCAAGTTTTCATAAATTAAAAATTGATGAGCGGCTCAAAATGGTTCGTGACAAACGAGTTTGCTTCAATTGCTTAAGGAGAGGCCATCGTGGAGTGAATTGTTTGTCATTGAAATCTTGCTCAAAGTGTCAGTGCAGACATCATAGTTTGCTTCATAGAGAGGGAGATCGTTCGTCAATTGTTGGAAGAAGAGACATAGTACATGAGAATCAAAACCATCATTGCTCTCCCAGCACTTCGAGATGTTCATCAGTGCAGGATATTACTGCTGCTTATTCCAACACGCATGGAAAACCAGCTCACCAAGTGCTTCTTCTAACAGCACAAGTAAAAGTTTTAGATAAAGATGGAAATCCGCATTTATGTCGAGCACTTTTGGATAGTGGCTCACAAATCAATTTCGTTTCTGAATCGCTGCTTGATAAGCTAGGAGTTCCGAAAAAAAAGGCAAATATATTAGTCAACGGAGTTAGCAATATCAAATCCAAAGTACAGCACAAGGCTCGGACTCAAGTATGCTCTAGGTATAGCAACTTCAAATTCAATCTGAATTGCTTGGTTACTCGTGAAGTCACTGGCATTCTGCCAACTTGCGAGATAGATGTAGATTCGTGGAACATTCCGCCTGGAACACAATTGGCTGACCCTTCATTCCACAAACCTGGTCAGATAGATTTGCTAATCGGAATGGAGTGGTTCGATGACCTCATTAAACCTGGACGAGTGAAGTTTTCAGAAAAATTGCCAACTTTGATGGACTCGCAATTTGGATGGCTAATTGGTGGAAAGGTTAAAAGCGAATCTGTGACTGGTTCTACCTTTCATTCATATACAGTAACATTTTCAACAAAGCAATTAAGTCAACAGATTCATAATTTTGGAAAATTGGATCACGTGGCCACTAAGCAATGTGTGCCAATCGAGATTGATGAGTGCAAGGCTCACTCTCAGTCAACATTTCGTCGCAAATCAAGAAAGTTTAACATGATAGAGTCCAAGCTAGGCAAGGAGTTAGAAGTTAACGGACAGTATGATAAATTCATGGAAGAGTATGTTTTTTAGGAAAATGAATTGATGTAAAAACAGATGTAAATCGTATTTTAAAATGACAACTTTGTAAGCAAAAGTTTAATTTCGAAGAGAAAAATGATAAACGGTTTAGAACTTATTTTATGTATGATGAGGATACGCTACAAGTGATGAACACAAGTAAAAAGTTAGAGCAAGACTGGACGAATTTGAGACCTTTCAAACCAAAGCGAAAAAAATGAACAATCTTTCCCTCATTGGGAGGCCGAATCGAAAGTTTAACGATCATTCTAAATCATGTTTATAAACCAACTCACCTTACAAAAATGGAATTTGCGACTTTTTGTAGCAAAATGAAGCAATTTGGAACTCAAGACCCCTATTTTTCTATTGTTATGACCCAAAAGACCCAGAAGTTTTAACCCCTAGACACATGATAATTGGCAGGCCTGTAACAGCCATACCCGAATTCTTTTTCAAAGACTTTCCCATGAATGAAATCGATTGTACCGACGGCAACGCATCCAGCAGCTGAGACAGCATTTCTGGAATCGCTGATCTCATGAATACTTGGTAGAGCTTCAATCTCGAGCAAATTCGTCAAAGAAAAAGATCAACGTGACAATAGACACAGTCGTTCTCTTAAAAGAAGGGTAAGGTTCCAACTCAACAATGGAAAATAGGAAGATTTGTTCGAACCTACCTTGGTTCTGATGGCCTAGTTCGACTTGTGGATGTACATGTTGGCGATACTATATACAGAAGACCGATTCACAAACTAGCGCCGCTACCAATTTTGGACAACGCATCGATTGAGGACAAGGATAATCAACAAAGTAACTTTTCTTCTGCCGTGGGAGTATGTTCAGTCCACCGCTCAGCGCAGAGCACTGAATTTACGAGCGACAGGAAGGTGGTGGAAGGAAGACAACAAAAGGACGATCGCGAGGATACACATACCAACATACGCCCCACCCGTGGGGAGAGTGCATTGCGAGCGACAACATCCTGCACTGCGTGCAGGGAGAAAGCGACTTGAGTTTCAACCGCCACTAAGCAAAGAAGTTTATTTCGCGTGATAAAACATTGGGAAGCAAGAAGCTAAAAAGAAAGTGATAATATTTTATCTTGTAAATTTGGTGTAAATAAAATGTGTACAAAGGATTAAGTGACTTATTTGCTACCAACCGATTAATCCCTCATTCGGTCCATGGTATAGTTTTTGGTTTTGGATTGGTCCTTAACAGGACCAAAGAAGCGAATGGAATTTTCCATTTGCTTCGTATCGCACGCGGCACTGGGCCGCTCGGAATCATTTCCGTGGAAACGCATTCTCTCCTAAGTAGCATAACTGCTACTTTGGTTGAGATGGCCATATTCGTTGACCTTGCGTGTCAGCCGCATGGGCGGCTGTGGAAAAGTTTGGTTCGAACACGCACAAACATGATCGCAGCAAAATACAGTCCACTGCTTGGTGAAACAACATTTGATCTTGCTTCAAATAACTTTAGCAGACCAAAATAAGCTTCCTTCCAAGTTAGCGGTTGAAATAGAAGTCTTTCTCTGCACTCAGAGCAGGTTGCTTGCGCTCGCAATGCACTCTCCCCACGGGTGGGGCGTATGTTGGTGTGTGTGTATCCTCGCGATCGTCCTTTTGTTGTCTTCCTTCCACCACCTTCCTGTCGCTCGTAAATTCAGTGCTCTGCGCTGAGCGGTGGACTGAACAATTGTGGTATACACCTTTTTTATTCTACACTTCAAGCTTATCTGCTACCTATTGATGAAGGAGTAGACTGAAGGCTATAGCGTGATAGGTGCCAATCAGGAATAATCTGTTTGATAAAATTTATAATCCTGATCGGCGACACAGACCTAATTTCCTTGGGCTCCAGAATAGCTTTATCAAGGTGTTGAAGTCTGCGTCTAGTTAGAGCTCCGCAGTTACAGAGCAAATTTTCCGAGGTTTCGCTTTCGGCATTACAAAAGCGACATATATCATCTTGTGCTAAACCTATGTTCTTAAGATGGTATTTACTCGGGCAGTGTCCTGTTACAAGACCAGTGAATGTGCTTAAATTCTTCTTATTAAGGCTTAGCAGCTGTTGAGTAATTTGAATACTCGGCGTAATAAATTTTTTCGCCTGTTTAAGTTTTGCAGCCATCCAATTGGCTGTCACTTCCCGGTCTTCCCATTTTTTCAGCTCGCTTTTCAACACATAGTCGGAGAGTCCACAGAATGATTCTGGACCAGTGAATGGTTAGTTTGAGCCGTTCCTGGCAAGTTCATCTGCTCGCTCGTTGCCCTCTATACCGCAATGGCCAGGAATCCAGTACAATTGTACCGAACTTATCTGACTTAATTGCCGTAAAAGAGAAATGCATTCCCCGACAATTTTTGAAGAGCACTTGAAGGCATTTAGAGCTTCAAGGTCCGCTTGACTGTCAGAGAATATGCAGATGTTAGCATGTCTATACTTTCTTTTGAGATATACATTTAGACATTCTATTATTGTAGCTATTTCTGCCTGAAAAATTGTTGGCCAGTTTCCCATTGCCACTGAGATTTTTGTTCTGGGACCATACCCTCCAGCACCTGTTCTGATTCCCATTTTCGACCCATCAGTGTAGAACATGATTGAACCATTACGAACGTTGGGGCCACCTCCATCCCATACTGAGCGAGAATGTTCGATCACTCTGTATGGAATGTCATAAATGGTCCTAGGTCTTTTAAGCTTTAGAGCGCCTTTTTTAGCCTCTCGCTTACATCTCCCTCTTAGAGAAGAGGGAGAAGTGCCTAACCACCATAGGAACATTTATTGCCCCCTAAAACCTTCACATGTCAAATTTGGCTCCATTTGTCTGATAGCTTTCGAGTTATGCAGAAATGTGTGTATCATTTGTATTGCAGCCCCCCATTCGAGATAGGGGAGGAGTCTCTGCTCACCATAGAAACGTTTCTTGCCCCAAAGGCCAAATTTGGCTCCATTTGCTTGATTGGTTTTTGAGTTATGCAGAATTTTTTGTTTCTTTTGTATAGCAACCACCCCCTTTTAGAGGGGGGAGGAGTTTCGAACTATCATAAAAACTTTCCCCGATCCCAAAAACCCCTACATACCAATTTTCATGTCGATCGGTTCAGTTGTTTTCATAGTAGTATCCATAAGAATCAGACAGACAGACAACATTCCAATTTTATGTATAACTTATCTTCCCATATGGGGAAGTGAAGTTTTAAAAAAAAGATAACTGAACCAAAGCTAAAGCTAAAAGAGTCACGACCGTCCTCGTCCACTAACTTACAAGTTGGAAATCATTAACATTATTACCTGGAAGATATTGAATCAGCATAATTTGATGCCTCCGTGGTTGGTCGTTTGCTGCGATCTGGTTCCGGGTTGTTTATAGTTGCGGCAAGTCTTATGCCGAGGGTATGTTCGCTGGTTTTGTTGTACGGATTTGGCGATAACTCCTCCCTTTGGTATGAATGAGACGTCCCGTCTCACTTAGGATGATTTCGCTTCTTCGGATGGTGACTTGGGATTTTCTGCTGGTTTTGGTAAACGAGCTAAGGAAGATTCGTGTGGTTGAGGTTTTCCAAGAATTCTGATATTGATGCTTTTGATTTTTATTAAGTACAGCACGATCATTATTATAACTCCCAGAATACTGACAATAGATGAACTCATTGATGAGTAATGGTGAGTTTTATAGCTTTCCACCAATGAATCCAGATGATTTATGTTGATAATATATAGATCTTCAATGGCGGTGATTTTGGGTAATTTGCTCTTCGATTTTCAAACCATCGAAAGGGAGTATTATTGGAATTTCGTTCCTGATTATTTCTGTGTTTGTAAATATCACTTCGATGCTGCAGTTATGAAACTCAATTAAATCCAGATAAATTCCAGATAAATCCAGATAAATTTCTATCAGTAATTCCGCAATTTGTTTTGATTTCCAGAGGAATCATAGATTTTAAAACGACATGGTGATCAGTTAGAAGCTTAATTTCATTTTTCTGTTCATACTTTTTAAACGTACAATTCCCAGTAAATCCTCGTAATATTTTCGAGAAGCATTTATCATCGCTGTATTTAGTTTAAGAGCATGTCTTCGTTACAAATGTTGTTTTGCTCGATCTGCTGACATTCTCTCGTGATGAAATAAGTTCCTATCTCGCTGGTCATAGCTTTGTTTGCTGGTATGTTCAATATCTTGTTTCCAACTGGTAAGGTTTCTAGTATCGAATTATTATATGTTACATTTTGAAGAGAAGGTATCTTGACTACAAATATTAGTTCAGATGAATTAAAAAATGCAGATATTCCAAGGAAGTCTCTCTGTATTTTTGATTTCTATGCCTTTTTCTTCTAATCTTTCTAATGAAAACAAAAGTTCTTCTGGGTGGAGGATATGTTTCGAGACAATGTTAAGTTTTGCTAAGTGAATCGATTCTGATATGTCTTCGAAATGTGAGATT
>NC_073744.1:105014765-105042265 GCF_029784135.1 Toxorhynchites rutilus septentrionalis
GAGGGGAATGGCTTCACACACGCACTTGGTGTTATAGCATTATCGTACTTATCGCCGATGCTGCGTACTGCGGGCGTTGGCTCGCGCAGACTGTTGTGTGCTGTGTTGTGCTGGGGGACAACACTTGACAGTTGTTATTCCCGGCCATGGGATGATTTCACACACACGCACGATTGCATACTACCAGGCGCAATGCGATTTAATGAAAAAAGAGAGAAGCAGCCAGCGCGGGCAGCACTAAGCTACCACGGTGGGACTTCTCTCTTACGGGACACGACGCACCCGCCCATCACATAGCGCATCGCAAGGGCAATACTGCACAAGCTACTGTGCCGCGCCGATGCTGATGGGGCATTGTTACACGTACTGCGTGCTGGGTCGCGCAGTGAGAAATTGAACAAACTGTTGTGCTGTGCTGTGCTGGGGGGGGGGACTTTGCCAAAACATGCTACTTTGCATTCCAGGACATGGTGCACAGCTTATACCGCTAGCAGAGACACCTCGTTCGATCGGGGCAACTTGGGACACCGTAATCAGTACCAGTGCCGGGTGTGGGTCGGATTCCGATGGGGGGTGATCCGGGAACATATTTCTTGGACTTAGAATATTGTTCGGACTTAGAATTTTTTCGACTTATGACCTCGTTTCTGGGACTTAGCCGTAGAACCAGATGTAATGCGTGTTGCATAGATTAAGGCGCAGGGGAATTTAATAAAAAAGAGAGAAGCCCCACACATTTAGGGGGGCTTCTCTCTTTTTTATTGGACGATACACAACACATAACATACATGACATAACACTGACCTAGAAGCAGTATTTACCACCGTATTTTATGACCCGCTTCCACCTCGCAGGTAGGGAATCTATGCCTCTGGCATAGAACGTAGGAGGCTTGCTATCGAAGAACTCTTTTAGGAATGCGCTCATCTCGTCCTTAGTCCTGAAGAGTTTATTCCTAAGCTTATTACTCAATGACCTGAATAAATGGTAGTCCGATGGACTGATGTCTGGTGAGTAAGGAGGATGGTTCAATATGTTAAATCCCAGGCTCCTCGCCTTATCTATCGTTTCATGTGCCCTATGGCACGGAGCGTTATCGTGTAGTAGGGGTACCGGCCTATGTTTACTCACTCCCAGTATACCAGCCACCTTTTCCAGCTGCTTCTGATATCGTTTACGGTTAACAGATACACCCTTGTCTAGCAATTCCCAGTGTATAATGCCTCGTCGATCCCAAAACACACAGAGCATGTTCCACTTGCGATTCATCCTGTCTTTGGCGATTGTCTTCGGCATGGCGCCTTTTACGATCCAATGTATGCCTCTGTGAGGCGCAAACATGGGTATCTTAGATTCATCACAAGTGACCAAATTATCGAGCATACCCTGGTCTCGTTCACTTTGTCTGAGTAGTCGTTGGGCTAGTTTCACCCGCTTTGCAAGGTTGACTGGGTCTAGCTTGTGTGGGTGGTATCCCATTCTTTTTGGCACATAGTTTAGTTTATGCAACGTTCGCATAACAGTCGCTGCCGAACAGTTGTATTTCTGGGCCATAGACCTCGTAGATTGCTGGCTGTTTTGTTTCACATCAGCAAGCAGTGTTGCTGTGTTATCGATTGCCTTCGGACGGCCTTTGCGTGGACGATCCGCGCAGTTCCTGTCGGTATCGAACCTTTTGTACCACATCGTAACCGTTCTACGAGTAACAGTTTGTCCATATGTGGAATTCAATGCCAAGAGGGTGTCCGACACTGAATCACCCATGTCGTAGTGGTGCAAGATGAACATTCTTGTTTCAGTTCTAGATAGTCTTATGGTTTGTATATCATATTGACTAGCATCTATCGGCTCTAGGACAACTCTGAGTTCTTTCAGAGAGTCTAATTGGATCGTCTGCTGTGTATCAAACGACTCTATGTCTACAGAAGGGGACTGGGGTAGTTGCATCACTCTGGATGACGATGCTAGTGGTTCCCATGATACTGATAAGGGTGGCGTTGCTAAGGGGTGGTCAGACCATTGCTGCTCACTATTCGATTCCACGTGTAGTGGGTCTTGTGTCATTTCGGATGACGATGGCGATGCTAAGGGGTGGTCAGACCATTGCTGCTCGCTCTTCGATTCTTCGTACAGTGGGTCTTGTGTCATTTCGGATGGCGATGACGGTGCTAATGGGTGGTCAGACCACTGCTGCTCGCTCTTCGATTCTTCATCCGGATTTATATCTATAACCGGAGAAGGGAATAGCGATGAGGACGAGGACGAGGACGAGGACGAGGACGAGGACGATGATGATGAGGACGATGATGACGATGAGGACGACGATGAGGACGACGATGCCACTGAGTTAACACAACAAGGACACTTCTTAGGGTGATGAATACGCTTCGATCTTCGCATTGGGTTGGTTTTGCTTTTCATGTGGTTCCCACGAGTCGCTAGGGAAAATATATGGTCGACTGTGGACTACCCTGCCATACCACAGCAAGGGCAACATTACTGTGAGGTTTGCCCCGGTACCCCACAGGGTCCGTTCGCGGCTTCATATTTGTATCGCCCCTTCCACCATTCAGCTATCGGCACGGATCGTATACACACCTTAAGCTTTGGGGCCCGAGTGCCCCCTTCTCTGTCTGCATACGACCTAAGGTCCCACCGAGGTTGGTTACTCGATCTTTCCGAAGGTTGCTCGTATCCCAGTCGGTACCACGGGGAGGTAGAGATAGGAGTTGCTGAATCATAGGCTACCATCATAAATGGATCATCATAATGAGTTATATGTTCGCTGTATTCAGCCATTTACCGACCACTGTTTAATATATACATGTGGCCCCGAAAGCAGTGCATAAGTATTGATCCATCCTTTCCAAAACTTTTGCAACACACCAATACTTACTTTGCTTTTTCGGCAACGGACGAATTAGCGATCCAGGGCCTTATCAAGTCATCACCATGTTGCTCGGTGTTGGGCTGCTGTCCTCCAGTCCTCCCTAACACCCACTGCGTTGTCATCCTCGTCAACAGCACACATCCATCGAGTGCGGGGCCTGTCTCGGAGTCGACGACCTCTATCGAGATTCTTGCTAAATATAGTCTTTTCTGACCGCTCATTCGGTATTCTAGCTACATGCCCAGCCCATTGTAGTCTGCCGTGTTTTATTCGCTTAACTATGCCGCCGAGGATGGATCGTAAGATTCTACGCTGAAAAACACCAAGAGCTCGCCTGTCAGCCTCTTTCAGTGTTCATGCTTTATGGCCATAGAGTGCCACTGGGAGGACCAATGTCTTATAGATCGCAAGTTTTGTGTGGATTTGCAAATTGCGGGACCTCAGCTGGTTACGCAATTCGTAGAACGCCCTGTTTGCAGCCACTATCCGTCGCTATCCGTCCGTCTCTCACGGCTCACCTCGTTGTCGCATGTCGCATGTAGCTAATGTGCCCAGGAAAATAAATTGGTCGACTACTTCAAAAGTATCCCCATCTATCACAACCACAGCACCAACACCAAACGGGCTACCTCGTACTTCGTTTTGGCATAGTTTATGATAAGCCCTATTCTCGCAGCTTCCCTCTTAAGATGTCCATAGGCCTCTTCCACAGTTATACGGTTCACACCAATAATATCGATGTCGTCCGCGAATCGCAGGTGCGTGTGAGACTACGTGATGATGGTGCCACTTCTTTGCACACCAGCCCTTCGTACAGCACCTTCCAACGCGATATTGAATAGTAAATTCGGAAGCCCATCACCCTGCTTCAGACAATCCAATGTCACGAACGAGTCGGATGTTTTACCCGCTATTCTGACGCTTGATGCTGACCTATCAAGAGCGGCACGATTCAGTTTAATTAGTTTTGTAGAGAAACCATCTTCTGGCATTATTTGCCATAGCTCGTTTCGTTTAACTGAATCGTACGCAGCCGTGAAGTCTACATCGGTCCATATCCGCTCGATAATCTAATGCATAAAACAAAGTAGCTGTTCGCCCCCGACTTTTAGTACCTCGGTAGGTATGCCGTTATTCCCGTTATTCAGCTCTTTCACTGCTTTCCTCACTTCATCTATGATTGGTGGATTCACAGCTTGTTCATCATCCTCAATCTCAATCCAATCCAATTCGACGACACCATCTTCGCCATTCAACAACCCATCGAAATGCTGCTACCAACGCCTGTCCATCTCCGATTTATCGGTAATCAGGTTCCCTTCCCTACCGTTGATCATTACAGGGGTTGGCACAGTTCGGTTCCTGCTACCGTTTATCGTTTTATAAAAGCTCCTCGCGTCATGCCTGGAGAAGCAATCCTCCGCCCCGAATTCGTTCTCAAAGCTGACTTTTCTTCCGGCGATGGAGTCTGTTTTCAGCAGCTCTAGCATCACGATATCTTCCTCTGCTCTGATGTGTCACAGTTGTAGCTAGCATGTGAGCTCTGGCTCGTGATTGCCCAACACTTCTCGTGTTGTACTGCTGATCGTACCATGGACATGCCTCCACTGTTCATTCAGATATCCTCTAAACTACTCATCAATTCGCTCATCCACTTTCTGTGAGTATTCTGCACCCACTGGATGTTCAACCGTATCTTCCTCGTTGCTCTTGATTTGAATACGTTGGACAGCCTGACGCGGATCTTGCCTACCACGAGATAGTGATCCGAGTCGACGTTTGGTTCCCGGAAGGACCTTACGTTCGTGACATCTGAAAAGTGCCGACCATCAATCAGAACATGGTCGACTTGATTGCAGGCCTCTTCATATGGGTGTCTCCGAGTGTGCTTTCGAATGCTCAAGCATGCAAAGTATGTGCTACAGATAGCCATTCCTCTGGCTGCGACGAAATTTATAAGTCTCGGCCATTGTTGTTCGGGGTAGAATGGGAGCTTTCTCTACCAATAACAGGGCGAAACAAATCTTCCTGCATGATCTGCGCGTTTGCATCTCCGATGATGACCTTTATGTTTCTGGGCTCTCTCCATAGATTTTTCAAGGAGTTCGTAGAACTACTTCTTCAAGCCATCGTGTTTATCATCCGTCGGTGCGGACACATTGAGTAGGCTGTAATTAAAGAATTTTCCCTCAATTCTCAACACGCATATACGGTCACTGATCGGCCTCCATCTAATGACACGCATCATCTGTTTCCCAATTAGTACAAAACCGACTCCTCGTTCTGCATTTGCACCGCCACTATAGTAGATGTGGTACTTTATTGAAATGCCAGAAAAAGGATCAACTACCCGGAATTCGCGCTCTCCCGTTTTTGGCCATCTCATTTCCTGGATGGCAGCAACCTCCACAATTAACCTTCCGCTGTTCTTTAACCAGGATGCCCACTCGTACTGGTTCGGGTGGAGTCCTAGGATTTCAAGTAACGAGTCTCCAATAATGTACGTTTGCTTAGGTCTATACCGATTATTCCGGTCCGTATTATTAATTGGATTTTTCGTAGTAATGCTCATTCGGTATGCCGCCTTACTAAGGCTGTGATACCGAGTCTCGTAGACGGGTCTGTATGATCAAAATCAAAAGATCAAGATCAAAATGTATGTACCATCATCACAGCCTCAGGTCTAGACGAATACATGTGTAATGTTGCTCTTCTTTAACAATTGACAAAAAAAAACTGCCGCCTTCAATAAGACTGAGCCTTCCACCGGTAGAGATTGAATAGAGTTACGCTTTCTGAGTTTGTAGATTGGTTGGGAAATCTGGTCGGAGTAACAATCATAGTTAGAATGCCATCCATCAATGCTTCGAAACTAGAGAGACATGGAATAAAAGAGGACAACTACATCAATGTTCATTCTGAAAGCGAGTCCAGCAACGAAATTCCATCGAAAGATCGTCAAGTCCCTGCTCCGAAGAATTGTTCTTTGTGCATGGGCGAATACAGCGGTCCAGAGAAGTGTCGGAAGTTCCTTGATATGGATATGGGTCCCGTTGGACAGTTGTTAGAAAACAGAAGCTGTGCAGGAAGTATCTTCGTTGGCATTTCGGGGCATGTCATGTCGAAATTCCATGCGGAAGGAATGGTTGCATGGTAGATTGCTGCACGACAACAAGCGGTGGCATTCGAATCTGCGAAGCCAACGAACGACAGTACGATAACACAGAGCTGCACACGCATACGAAACCGACGAAAAAGGTTCTATTTCGCTACGTTCCCGTGACCATATATGGTAAGGGGAAACAAATGACAACTTATTTACACTTTCCTTGAAGATGGGTCATCGGCAACTTTAATGGAGCACAGCCCGCTGACGGAACTTTGACTAAAGGGAATTCTTACGAGCTATGTCTTGATTGGACGGGTGGCTAACAACGACAACAAAACGAACCGGCCGTGCTGGCTCTGAAGATTTCCGAAGTAAGTGAATCCAGTGAAGTACTTGAGCATCCAGAGGTTCACACGGTACGGGAACCTTCTCTTCCGAAGCAGACGGTGTCCGTTTCACAAATGACTGCCAACTTATAGGGCTGTCGCTGGAATCATACGAGAATGTTTCTCCACGTATCCTCATTGGCATAAATAACTGCCATTTAGGTTATGCCTTGAAAAGCGTAGAAGCAGGTGAAAACGAGACAATGGTATCCATGACTCGGCTTGGTTGGATAATCCGGTGTTAACAACTCTCACTATAGCGGTTATCATAGCTCTCATATCTGCACGTGTGTCAAGGAAGAAAATAATATAGATACAGCTTTGATGGAGTATGTTTCGATTGAGTCGATAGGAATATACGGTACGTCCAAGTCGCTGGGTTCGAAGAATGATGAGCGGGCGATGAAGATTCAGTCCACCGAAACACGATTGATGGAAAGCCACTACGAGACGAGTCTGTTGGGGAAAAAGAAATGTCGTATTTCTGCTCGAAATTCGACGCTTTATTTAACATACCTTATATTATCCAATTTAAGTCAAATATGCGCCGTTTTGTTCGCAAACTTGTTGCCATTTAGAAGGCAACTTCATTATCCCACCCTTATAAAACCCCCTCCTTATTTGCAAAAAACTCAGACAGCCAGTTTTCGCAAGCCTCTTTTGAGGTCAAATTAGTATCACCAAGAGTGTTTTGCATGGACCGAAAGAGATGATCACTTGGAGCAAGGTCCGGACTATACGGTGGGTGCAATAGGACATCCCATCCGAGCTCCCGTAGCTTCTGGCGGGTCATCAAAGATATGTGAGGTCGAGCGTTGTCCTGGTGGAAAACAACACCATTCCTATTGATCATTTCTGGCCGCTTCTGGTCAATCGCCTGCTTCAAACGGTCAAGCTGCTCACAGTAGAGAACCGAGTTGAGGGTTTGGCCATAGTTGAGCAGTGGAGAGTCATAGTGGATGATTCCCTTCCAATCTCACCAAACACACAGCAAAACCTTCCTGGCCGTCAATCCGGGCTTGGCGATGGTTTGGGCCGGCTCACCGCGCTTCGACCATGACTTTTTACGCTTTAGGTAGTTGTACGTGATCCACTTTTCATCACCAGTCACCATTTTCTTGAAAATGAGTCGAGTTCGTTCCGTTTCAGGAGTGCATCGCAGGCGTTGATTCAGTCTAAAAGATTTTTTTGCGTCAACTCGTGTGGCACCCATACATCCAGCTTTTTTTTGGAATCCAATCTTCTGCAAATGGTTCCAATCGGTTTTATGGTCTATACCCAGTTCCTGGCTAATCGAGCGAGTGCTCACATGCCGGTCTACTTGGATGATTTCAACGATTTTATCAATTTCCACGACGATTGGCCTACAAGTACGTGGTGTATCTTCGACAGCCACTACACCAGAACGAAATCGATCAAACCAACGCTGTGCTGTGCGAATCGTTACAGTACCGGGTCCACAAGCTACACGATTTATTTCGGCCGCCTTCGTTGCAGTTTTACCTCGCAGGTGCATTAATCGGTGCCTGCTTATTGGCAGCTGTTGAGTCTATTATACACATGCTTTATCATCTTGGTTCAGGAAACACACCTCTTTCGGGCCCAGAATCGACTCTAGCTGCTCAAGCATGTAAGGGCGCGTGAATTTATTTAGCAACTAGCTGACCCGACGAACTTCGTCCCACCCAAAATAGCTTTTTTCAAACATCCACGTTTTCGTAGAACGTTAGTGAGTCCAATCACTGAACTCTTCATTGATTGATTACCCTTTGACCCTTAACAATTTCTTTTTACTATAAATTGTCTAGTACTTCTACAAAATTTCGTCCTTACAATATAAAATTATTTTCAGACACAATTCTCGTTCAAGATTCTTCAAGAATTTGGAAATAACATGTTTCTACGTTGCATGGAGTACATGTTTGATACAGAGAATATTACAAAATAAAGACAGCTCAAATCGGACCATTCCTTCCTCGGGTTTAGGGCACATCAACACATTTGGCCTTCCATTTTTGTTTTCGTTAGCACCAACATCGAATGGACTAACAACGCTTAGCTAATTGTAGAACATATGCGAATCCAATTTTCCGAATTTTCCGATTTTTCTCTCCGCTATATTGATCTACGGGAAGAGACGAATACAACGAAATATAGATGACTCAAATTGAACCATTCCTTCCTCGGGTTTTCGCTAGACAACACATTTGACCTTCCATTTTTATTTATCGATATAAGATATGGAAATGTGTTATTTCGCCTGAAAATCCATTTCCACTTACGAACAAAGATCAATTTCGATAGCGCAAACATCGAATGGACTAACAACGCTTATTATGATGTAATTTTCGAACATGTGGGAATTAAATTTTCCGAATTTTCCGACATTCCTTCAGGATTTTCCGAAAAATTTCCGATTTTTCTCTCCTCTATATTGATCTACGGGAAGAGACGAATACAACAAAATAAAGAAGGCTAAAACCGGACCATCCCTTCCTCGGGTTTTTTGCTAGACAACACATTCGACCTTCCATTTTTATTTATCGACTAGCTGACCCGGAAAACTTCATCCCGCCCAAAATTTGTTTTTTTGTTATACCTTCAAACATTCACGTTTTCTTACTATGAGCAAGTTCATGGGTCCAATCACAGAACTGTTCATTGATTGATCTTCTATTCGACCCCGTTGAATTTACCTTTAAATATAAAATTCCTAGTATTTCTAACAAAGCTCATCATTATAATATCAGATTATTTTCAGACATAATTCTCGTTCAAGATTTTTCAACCACTTGCAAATAACATAATTCTCCGTTGTATGGAATAAATGTTTTATACAGAAAATATGATACAATAAAGACAGCCCTAAATCGGACAATTCCTTCCTCGAGTTCTGCTCTTATCAACACATCCGGCGATCTTTTTTTTTGGTATGGATAGAAGAAGATATAGGAGTGCGTTTCATCACATTAATCCATTTCCAGTTTCGAACAAAGATCAATTTCGCTAGTATGTGCTGTGAGCGTCTCCGTTAAAGCATTGTTTTCGGTTACCGTTGGCTGTTATTTTTTTATTATCGCCCGGGTGTGCTTTTTTCGCGCGTTTTCGAACTGTTCGAGATATCGTAAACTGTGAACTCGGAATTAGTGAGAAAAGCATAATCATCAAAGCCTGGCAAGGCCAGCCGGCTTTCAGTTTTCGCCGATTTGTCGCCATCGCAATCGAAGTCGGACATCGGTGCTCAGTTGCACGCACACAATACCAGCGCGATTCGCTGTTCACTTACAGCAGTGTGAAGGAGAGCATCACTTCTTAGTGGTGTGTGATAGTGCCGAGCGCTCAAGCGCTCCGATTGAGAAGCAAGCAGCGGTTGCCAGTTCATCAGCACTGGGTGCATTGTGATTATAAGTACCAATTACAGAATGGCAGAAGGAGGGGGAGGATCTCCAGATATGGAGATCTCTGATGATGACTCCCCTCTGGTTGAAAAAACAAATAAAGGAACAGCGAAGACACTTAAACGCGTTCCTACATCAGAGGATGTTTCGTCCGGGGACGAGTCTGCTAACTCTAGCAAGCCCCCCTCTAAAAAACCTGCAAATATCTCCTCTCCAACCCCCCTCGCTCCTACCCCAGCTCAGATTTCGCCTCCCCATCCTGTTGTCCCCGATCCCCTTCAATCCTCGCCATCTCCTTCTCCTCATGTTGTCTTCTCTCCACGTGTCAAGGTCTATCCTGAAGATGCACCTGGAACTGGTCCGTGGGTTGTTTTCTTCAGGCCTAAGCCAAACGGAAAAGCACTTAATGTTATTCAGATCATGAAAGATCTGGCAAGATACTCCTCCGTGACAGAAATTACGAAGGTTAGACCGACCAAACTGCGTGTTGTCGTGGCTGATCGGAAAGACGCAAACGGTATTGTCGTCAACCAGAGGTTTACCCTGGAATATCGTGTCTACGTGCCTTCCCATGACGTAGAAATCTCGGGGGTGATAACCGAAACGGGTCTGACGTGCAAATCAATTATGGAAGGAGATGGCAGATTTAAAAAGCTGCCTTTGATTAAGGTTAAAATCTTAGAATGCCGACAACTCGGCAAAGTCTCCCAGGAAGGGAAAGAATCGAAATTTACGCCGTCCGACTCGTTTAGAGTCACTTTTGCTGGCTCCGCCCTCCCTGACTACGTTATGGTGGACAAATTGAGGCTACCGCTGCGACTCTTCGTGCCAAAGCCCATGACTTGCCTGAAATGCAAGTCAGTTGGTCACACAGCAGCTTACTGCGCCAACAAGGAGCGCTGTGCCACTTGCGGAGAGCAACATGTGGACAAATCCTGCAGTGCGATTGAGCAAAAGTGTCCATATTGCGGAGGAAATCCGCACGTGCTCTCGGCTTGTGAAACTTACAAGAGTCGCTGGGAGAAGCAGAAGCGCTCTTTAAAGGAACGCTCGAAGCGCACTTTTGCGGAAATTTTGAAGGGCGCTTCTCCATTGGCCCAACAGCAACAACCTTTAACCGCAAACAATGTCTTCGCTTCGCTGCCAGTTGACGAAATGGAAGCGGATACAGCTAACGAGGGCACACCGTACATCTTCCAAGGGAATCCCCGGCGCAAAAATGTGACCACTCCCAAAGTTCAAGGACAAGCCCCTCCGGTTATACCCTCTGTTAGCATGCCTAAAAAATCGAGTGCAGCGGACAAGCAAAATCAGGTTCCTCCTGGCTTCCATGGGAATAATTCACCTTCGAACGACCCAGCACTCGAAGGGACATCAAAAACCCCAACTGTCCCTATTTTACCGTCCAGTTCAACTTCCCAATCGGGATTTATAAAGTTGACTGACCTTGTGGCTCAAATCTTCACATGCTTTAATGTTTCCGACTCCATCAGAACCATTGTCATACCAATGCTTCCAGTATTAAAGACAATTTTGCAACAATTGATGCAAACATGGCCCCTCCTTGCAATGATTATCTCTCTTGATGTCTAATTCAAATAGAGAGGTCGGAGATATCACTGTTTTACAGTGGAATTGTCGTAGTCTTATCCCTAAACTGGATACATTCAAATTTTTAATTCATAACTTCAATTGTGATGTTTTTGCTCTGTCCGAAACTTGGCTTTCTTCGCGAGATGATCTCTCTTTCCACGATTTTAATATTATACGCTTGGACCGTGATGACAGATACGGAGGGGTGCTATTGGGGATCAATAAGTGCCACTCATTTTTTCGAATTGACCTTCCACCTATTGGAGGGATTGAAGCTGTTGCTTGTCATGCAAACATCAGAGGAAAAGACCTCTGTATTGTCAGCTTGTATTGGCCTCCGAGAGCTGCGGTTAGCCGCAAGCAACTTGTTGACATGTGCTCACTCCTTCCTGAGCCACGATTGATCTTGGGAGACTTCAATTCTCACGGAACTGCCTGGGGGGAACAGTACGACGACAATCGTTCACTGTTGATATATGATCTTTGTAACAGCTTCAATATGACACTTTTGAACACTGGGGAAACAACACGTGTATCTAAACCTCCTGCTAACCCAAGTGCTCTTGACCTCTCGCTTTGCTCGAATTCACTATCGTTAGATTGCAAGTGGAATGTAATCCAGGACCCCAACGGTAGTGATCACTTGCCAATCAAAATTTCCATCACCATTGGGTCGAATTTTTCTGAATCTATAAACATGGCATATGACCTCACAAGACACATTGACTGGAAAAAATATGCGGACGCGATTGCTCTAGCCATCAATTCCAGAGATGGTTTACCTCCATTGGAGGAGTATAACTTCCTTTCTCGTTTGATCTATGACAGCGCAGTTCGCGCTCAAACGAAACCCATCCCAGGCTCCACTATTCGTCGAAGGCCTCCCAATCCATGGTGGGATAGCCAATGTTCCAAGCTTTATCAGGATAAATCGAACGCATTCAAAGCTTTTCGGAAACGTGGAACCATTGAAAATTTTCAATCGTATTTGGACCTTGAAAATCAATTTAAAAACTTGATCAAAGGGAAAAAACGTGCTTATTGGCGAAATTTCGTGGGAGGTTTGTCACGAGAAACGTCAATGAAAAAATTATGGAAAGTGGCTCGAAACATGAGAAATCGCTCTTCATCCAATGAAAGCGAGGAATATTCACATCGATGGATTTTTAATTTTGCACGGAAGGTTTGTCCTGATTCCGCTCCTGTGCAAAAAATTGTTCGAGATATACCACAAGATAGGTGCGATCTTGATTCCGAGTTTTCGATGGTAGAATTCTCTCTTGCTCTGCTTTCATGTAACAATTCTGCTCCGGGATCGGATAGAATTAAGTTCAACTTGCTGAAAAACCTCCCTGATGTGGCGAAACATCGCTTGTTGAATTTATTCAATCGGTTTCTGGAGAATAATATTGTTCCAGATGATTGGAGACAAGTACGAGTTATAGCTATTCAAAAACCCAGAAAACCCGCGTCCGACTTCAATTCGTACCGCCCAATAGCAATGCTGTCTTGTATACGGAAATTGTTGGAGAAAATGATCTTGTTTCGCCTTGATCGTTGGGTTGAAACGAATGCCTTACTCTCAGATACACAATATGGGTTCCGCAGGGGCAAGGGGACGAATGATTGTCTTGCGTTGCTTTCTTCAGAAGTTCAAATGGCTTACGCCGGAAAAAAACAAATGGCTTCAGTATTCTTGGACATAAAGGGGGCCTTTGATTCTGTTTCAATAGAGGTTTTGACAGACAAATTACACTCTCGGGGTCTGCCGCCTCTATTGAATAATATGTTATATAACTTGTTTTGTGAGAAGCATTTGAACTTTTCTCACGGAGATTCGGCAGTAAGTCGGGTCTCTTACATGGGCCTCCCCCAGGGCTCATGTTTAAGCCCCCTTTTGTACAACTTCTATGTAAGCGACATCGACAATTGCCTTACACAAAATTGCAGCCTAAGACAACTTGCAGATGATGGAGTGGTCTCTGTCGTAGGATCAACAGAATCCGACCTACAAGAACCCTTACAAGATACTTTGAACAATTTTTCAACCTGGGCCATTGGGCTAGGGATCGAATTCTCCACGGAGAAAACAGAGATGGTGGTTTTTTCTAGGAAGCATAGACCAGCAAAACCAAAGCTTCAACTTTTGGGTAAACCGATCACTCATGCTATGTCATTCAAGTATCTTGGGGTCTGGTTCGACTCCAAATGTACTTGGGGGGCCCATATTAGGTATCTGAGTAAAAAATGCCAACAAAGAATAAATTTTCTCCGTACAATTACCGGCACCTGGTGGGGAGCCCATCCCGAAGATCTTATAATGTTGTATAGAACAACTATTCTCTCAGTGATGGAGTATGGCAGTTTCTGTTTTCAATCAGCTGCCAAAACACACTTAATTAAACTCGAGCGAATTCAGTATCTTTGTCTCCGTATTGCGTTGGGATGTATGCCCTCAACGCATACCATGAGTCTCGAGGTTTTGGCACGCCTACTCCCACTAAAAGATCGCTTCAATTTATTATCTCTTCGGTTCTTCATCCGGTGTAAGGTCATGAACCTATTGGTGATCGGAAATTTTGAGCGGCTGATCGAGCTAAATTTTCACTCCGGATTCATGAGTTCATATCATGAATTCATCTCCATGCAGGTTGATTCTTCTTCGTATATTCCCAACCGTGTTTGTTTCCCTGACTACATCAATTCCTCTGTGCATTTTGATCTGTCCATGAAGCAAGATATCCATTGATATTCAGATTACCAACGATCGAGGATCGCTCCAACGATCTTCGATGAAAAATATAGGGGTATCAATTGTGATAATATGTACTTTACTGATGGGTCCACTATAAATGAGTCCACAGGATTTGGAGTGTTCAACGAATTTTTTAGCACCTCACACAGTCTTCAGAATCCTTGCTCAGTGTATATTGCTGAATTGGCAACAATTCATTGGGCGCTGGACAGCGTCGCCTCACGACCTGTTGAACACTATTACATTGTAACGGATAGTCTTAGCTCTGTCGAAGCTATCCGTTCAGTGAGGCCGGAAAAGCACTCGCCGTACTTCCTTGAGAGAATACGAAAAATTTTGAGTGCTTTATCCAGACGCTGTTATGTCATTACCTTTGTGTGGGTCCCTTCTCATTGCTCAATTCCAGGTAATGAGAGGGCTGACTCATTAGCAAAGGTAGGTGCGATTGAAGGCAATATTTATCAGCGTCAAATCGCCTTCAATGAATTTTACTCTTTAGTCCGTAAAAATACCATCGCTAACTGGCAACGCAAATGGAACGAAGATGAATTGGGCCGGTGGCTTCACTCGATTATCCCTAAGGTTAGCCTCAAACCATGGTTCAAAAGTCTGGACTTGAGTCGGGACTTTATTCGCACCTTCTCCCGACTCATGTCCAATCACTGTTCGTTAGACGCGCTACTCTTTCGTTTCAATCTGGCCGGCAGCAATATCTGCGTTTGTGGCCGAGGTTACCACGACATCGAACACGTTGTTTGGTCGTGTGAGGTGTATCTTGTTGCCAGATCGAATTTAGAGAACTCCCTTCGGGCTAGAGGAAGGCAGCCCAATGTGCCGGTGAGAGATGTGTTGGCTCGGTTAGACCTTGATTACATGTCCCAAATATATGTTTTCCTTAAATCTATCGATGTTCGTGTGTGATTATCCTTATATCCTTATACCCTCCATTTCTTCCTTTGTGAGTAATTGGTCCGCTTGCTATAAACAGAAGAATGAAATGTAAATTCACAACTGATGTACGAATAGATTTAAGAATTGAGTGTGTGTGATTATCAACATTGTAATAATTTCCTTATACCCCATCCTTTTCCTGAGAAAATGTCACCCTTTTAATCTCGAGTCCACCACGGTTTCCCACATTACTAACCATAGATTTAAGAAAATTGTTCATATATATAGTTTTAAAAATATATTTAAGATTTCGGATCCTTTAAACTTATGTAACTGAGCCTGTAAAAATAAACGAATTTATAAAAAAAAAAAAAAAATTCGCTAGTACAAACATCAAATGGACTAACAGCACTTGTAAGCACTATGTAATTGTAGAACATATGGGAATTTAATTTTCCGAATTTTCCCTTTTTCCTTCAAAGTTTTCCGAAAATTTTCAATTGTCATGTTTAGTTGGAATATGTTTGGTTGAAATATGTAAAATATGTAATTTGTATGGTAGCCCCCCCTTAGAGAGGGGGAGGGGTCTCAAACTATCACGAAAACCTTCCCCGGCCCCAAAAACCCCTACATACCAATTTTCATGTTGATCGGTTCGGTAGTTTCCGAGTCCATAAGAATCAGACAGTCAGACAGACAGACAGAAATTCATTTTTATATATACATATAGTAGGCACTATTTCCGTTGATTATGCTTATTACACGGGGTGCAATAAGTTCGAACACAACATTTCATCGTTGTGTAGGTTCGCACCATGTGCATTCTGTGTGTTGGTATTGGTGTCAGCTTTATCCTATATCCTATCGACAGAACGCCTGAGATTCGCACACTTTCATCGTTTCCTGAATCAGTCTTTTCAGCTTTCGAGGAAAGCTGTGTTCGTACGTTATTCTCCATAGCTTTCGGTGGTCGATTGTATAACATGCGGCTTTTTTTTTTATCCAAAATATATATTATTATTAAGGTTAATTAAGGTTTATTGGCGCCAACCTGACGGGGCCGGGAGTTCAATATTTCGACAATGTTTGCCTTATAACTATGTTAGTAATATGTATCCGATTACTCGCGGTTGGCTCGAGGTTAGTATTACAAGTGTTTTCGTAATTGTGATGTTGCTGTCTTCAATGCTCTGTACCTGTGCCCGACACGGGATACTTCCTATTGGGATGCAGCTGACCATTAATCAGCAACGCCCCTGCATGAGCCATCCATGCGGCTTTGAAGTCGACGAAGATGTAGTGCGGAGGGACATGATACTCGCGGCACTTTTGAAGAGTCTGTCGCAGTGTAAAAAATCTAGTCCGTCTAGTCCGGCCGGCCATAAATACGGTTCGATAACTTCTCAAACAGCAAAACCTTAACAAAAATATATACCGTTCTGAATCATATTTCGGACAACATCATATTTCGGACACTTTGTTCTAATATCTTGAAATGCTTCATACACTGATGATACAACTATAAATTTAATATCACAATTGCTTCTTTAGAGTGATCCCTTGGTTTCACTTCGTTTGAGAATAACATTTGAATTTTCACATAGTAGGAAAAAATCAACAGCACCACTCATTATCGTTTGTGTTTGACGTTTCCCTAGCGTGAGCACGTAGAATTTACCCGTTCATAAATATTTAAATTTCTCCCGTGTTTCATCAGTTCTCATCATCGTTAACAGTTTACTGTGATTGCTTTGTAAGTGTTCCGCAGTTGACTATAAAATATAATCAAGTGTAATGTAATTTTCGTCCATAAAATTACAAAATAAAGTGTCCGAAATTTGAATTCAATCTGTCCGAAATTTGATTTAGTGTCCGAAGTTCGATTCTTATTCACTTCATTTGAAAAGCATTTTATTCGATGATTTCATTATGTTTTCAATCAAATAGATACCAAAGTAGAAAGCTTGAAAGCATATTGAACTAATTTATTAAAAATATCTACCAAATAATACCTGTGCATAAAGTTCAGATCTGTTTTCTGCATCATATGCTATAAGCGTCCGAAATATGATTCGGAACGGTAATTTTGAGAGAAAAAGCTTCTCATAAATCTTACTACTGGCGATCATGAGTGGATGGTGGACCTCACAATCATGCTTGTCATTTTTTTATAGATACAGCATATAACCCCTTCTTCCCACTCCTTCGATTGCTGTTCTGTTTCCCAGATCCTGACAACCAACTGGAGCGTATAAGTATAAGTTTCGCTGGGCTTGAAGAGCTCCACTGTGAAGTCATCCTTACCCGTTGCATTGCGGTTCTTTAGTTGTTTAAGAGCCTCTTCAACTCCATCTATCGTAGGAGGTGGTAGATCGTCGTTGTTCACTTCACCGGTGTAATCGTCTTCAACGCCGTCTTGGTCTTCTGCGCGCTGTATAGATGTAGTGCTGCCTCCATTTCTCGATTACCTCGCGCTCGTTCGTAAGGATGCATCTTTCCTGCAAATTTGGCCCACAGCATAGAGCCTTTGTGCGAGGCGTTTAGTTTCTTGAAGAACTTACCAATTACCGGTCTGAACTCCTCCTCTCGGCCGACCTGAGCCTTCAAATCATGGATGTCCATTTTGTTGTGTTTTGGGCAGCGATTGTATTTACGCTTTATTATCGTCCTCGATGCTACCGAGAAGGGGGGTGTGGACGTTGATGATGTTGATGTTGAAGAAGTGGCCTCGCATCCTCAATCTGTACCCATTCTCGTTGATTGGTTACCATCTGATCGAAACGATTGCACCATCATACTTTTCCAGCACGCCTCCTTCAGCGCTACGGTTTTGAAATGGCGAGCTCTCAATATTTTCGGAAGAATTCGGGTACTTACAAGAAAGGAGGAGGGACTTGCAGTTCCATGTCCCGAGTTTCCAATTACAGTACGTTTATTTGTTTGAGCCTACCCCAATTGCCCTATCTCGATTTTTTGTGGGCCCAGTAAACCACTGCCAATCGTAGCAATATATACTGGGTAAGGAAACTGGAGACTATGAGAGGTTCTGGATATTTCGCTGAATACTCCAAATCCTGTGGACTCGTTAATAGAGAGAGGGCCAGTAAAGTACAAATTATCACAAATAAAACACCGTTACTTAGCATTAATATTGATATTATCATCTATCTTCGAGAGATGATAATATGGAATACCTTGGATTTCCTGTTACACAGACATATCAGAATGAAAAGATGACTGAACTAGTCAGGAAAACAAACACAACTGGAAATACACGAAGAAGAATGTATGACGATGAATTTATGATATGAAGTCAAAGTCAAGAAGGCCCCGAGTGTAAGGGTTCAATACATGAAAGGAGAGCAAGAGAGAATCCTACCATCGAATACTTGATATCAAGATGTAATAGACCTATCTTGTGGCATATTTCGGAAAATTCTTGGAACGTGAACGGATTCTAACAAATGTTCTTAAATTACACAAAATAACAAACTGAATGATGTAGCAATATTCATTCTTATTGTTCATGTTTCGAGGTTTCGAACTATTTAAGTCAATAACGACGTCGGCCACATCCTTACAGTCACCGAAGGAAGGGAAGGAATGTTAGTGTGATATTCGCGGCCAGAAGGGTCACCTCTATACTGTGGTTCCTTTGTGAAAAACATGGAAGGAATAATTGTTAGTAGGAATGGGTAAGAAGCCAAATTCACTGCGGTGATGTGATGTGACTCTGAAAACGCGAAATTTCGACGAAACGAGAATTCCTTCAAAATTTATCTAACTGTTCGCGCCCCACAGTACGAATGAGGAGCAAATATCTTTATTCCAAATTCCAATTTCCATCCCTTCCCTTCTTCACATCCAAACCTCTTTTTTCTTCCCAAAATACAGTGTGTGGTGCATAACACAACTACAACAGCAGCATATCTTGATGCTGATCAGGAGCCGAATGCATACTAACAACTAAACAAGTGCAAACGAATCGATCCCTACCAATGCAATATTTTCATTTCACTTCCAACCTGTTTAGAAGTAGCATCGTGAATAAACCATTCCACGTGTGCTTAGAAGTTTGCCAAGTGTTTGATTTCCAAAGTGCATTAATTTTCCTAACAACCCAAATCCAATTATCTTCCATATGACCAATGTGCGGCTATATCACGAATTCTGAGCTATCAACATCCTGGCCTCCTTCAGCCGGAGGAACCGCCATTTTCCTCACTGGTGTGATCCACCTCTAACTGATGATATGTTTACTGCCGTAATCTTGCAAAGTGACGCAAGCGCCAGAGGGAAGAATTTTCAGTACGAGACTTTTCGTAAAATTGCATGTATAATCAGCTTACGCGTACATTACGAAAATCTGATCTGTTCAAATTGTGTACACTTGATGGAAAAATATTGCCATCGACTTGATTTTTGAAAAAATGCCGTTTTATTTAAGCTATTTAACCAACGCCAATTTGTTGTGGAAACAGCAAATTTTAATCGCTGTTTCCACAACCGATTGGCGTTCATCCATAAAAGTATGCGAGAATCTGTTTCCAATTATTTTATCCAAAATGTTGCCGTTGAGCGGAGCATGAGAAAGCATCAGGGAGAAAAGTTCTACACATTTTCCGACTTTGTAACATGCGTTGAACAGGCTAACATAGTTAAGAACCCGATTGTAACAATTATGGACAGTACCATTTTTTTCCAATTCAAAATACAATTGAAAACATTGAAAATATAAGATAATCCCGTCCAGAATCATCCGATGTAAAGCAGATACAGTTTATGCGAGTATGTTTTAAGTTTGGTTACAAGATGCGTTTCGATGGAGGATTTGGAAAAGAGCAACTTTTCACCAAATCCGATATTTACCCTTCAATCAACACTCAGCTTCAATCCATCCGAAAGAGAAATGAGCATGTGAGAAAGTAGACAGCGTCAAGAAGCTTTATCGCTTGATACCTGAGGATAGAAGATATCATTGCCATCAAAAGACATCAATTCTGGTAATCAACAATTAAATTGATTAGTTTAAACTAATTAGTTACAATTTTTATGTACAATATGTGATCGATCAAGGATAATTTTTTCCTTTCAAGTGAGTTTGATTTTATGAATTTAAATATTTGACGAGATTTATAAACAGAGCAAAATACAATGACGAGCTTTTCGGAAAAGTGATTTTCATTATGCTAAACGTTCATTACGGAAGATGATTTTATGTGAAATTTGCTGTCCCTGCTAATCCATTCTATACAATCAGATCAAATAGAAAATCACTTCCTATCACAATCAAATCACGTCACATCATAGGGAAAATGGCGCTTGCGCCACATCACAGTGGAAATGGCGCTTGCGCCACTCCGTTTTTAGACTTTTACGGGGTAATTTTTTCACATTTCTGTAAAACTTCGCAGTTGTTTGAAAGCATTTGGAATTCTTCATCGATCTAAAACAAAAAAAGGAAAATGTCAATTTTGGCGCTTGCGTCACTTTGCGAGATTACGGCAGTTTAGCTGTTCATTATTTGTATTACATTTACGATAGAAGCTTTGGTCAAGATCAAGTGATCTCTATCGTTGGGATGTTTGCTAATCGTCACTTGTCATAATGAACATAATGGCCGGATACGTACGAGTAAAATTTATCCAATTTATCCACTACACATGATAATTTGAAAATATCAAAGACAATATAGATACAGTAGAACCCTGATTATCCGCGAAATAGTCGGGCAAGCGTACCGCGGATAACACAATAAAGGATTAAAAATAAGGTGCAAACATATGTTTCAACATGAAAACTATGTTTGATCAATACAGAAATCATTGAAATATCCATCTATAAGGTCGTGTTCACCAGTGGTCAAATAATGTATAAGCCATGACCGAAAACAAAAAAGCATGAGCCTACCACTCACTGCCAAATTCCGGGAAGGTCTATATATTTATTATGGAACTGGCTGTCGCGAATAATCCACACCGCGGATCATCCGCTCGATCCGATCGCGGGGTTCTACTGTACATCATTTATCTTTTCATAATTTGAGCTTTTTCAATAACCTATATTTCACAGTAAAATTTTTGAAATTCTTTCAAAAATATTAATGTCAATTACATATCATATCCTCGATAAAATAATCCCACATTTACTGATAAGTGAATGAATAGGACTGAGTAATTTTCACAGTACACAGATATAAGAGAAAAATCAGTCATTATTTCAATTAAGCAGTAATTTTGCATAAATGCACGCGATGACAGCAAGATAATGACTGTGAGCGAATGTTAACAATATTAAATATAACATATGTGCGTGTGTATTTTCCGTCCATATTGGCTAATTCCATTGCAGGTATACCGGTCTTCAAAAGGAGATGTGATTATGTCGTTCTTAATTATATTAAAAATTGCAACGCACGGGCGGTGTGATACACGTGTTGAGTTTGCAAGTAATTTAACTGAGTTGTTAATTTGAGTTTTTCAGACTCTTTTTATAAGAGTGATTCATTATTTTGATGAGGATGGCACATTATTCATGAACTTTACTTACCATAACATAAGATAAGTTCATAATTTATTTGTAGTGTCGTAAACTGACACGAATTTCAGATAATGATGAAGATCTACTTTTTCCAAATGTTAATTGCAATTGTTCATTTATCTTGTTGCCGGTGAAAGTGTACTTGAATACCCACATTTATCGGTTCCATGGCGTTTGCAGGCTATGAGCCTGCCTTCGGCACATTTATTTTATTTATTTACTTGGTCTCGAGTTTTTTGAACACGTATTTAGACAGATTAAAATCAAAAACAGCACTTACATCATTGAACGATCTAACACAGTTATCAGAAGGATTGTTACCATACATTGTTCTATGACGGTTAACTAAAAATAAATCACGCTCACGAAGTTGACGGAAAGGTGCGTACAAGTTGATGTTTTGCAGAAGAGAAGGGCAGTCTATGTTTCCAAGGATGATGACAAATATAAACAGTCTCTGAAGGTTGCTGCGTCTATCGGCTAGAGTTTCAAGATGAATGAGTCTACAGCGACTTCGATAGCCCGGCAGATTTGCTGGATCATTCCACGGAAGTTGTCGAAGAGCATACCGTATGAAGCTGCGTTGAACCCTTTCCATCCGAATACTCTGAATTGCATGATAAGGTGACCATACGGGTGCAGCATACTCCATGATGCTGCGGACAATCGAACAGTATAGTGCCTTTAGAGCGTATGCATCGGTGAAGCAATTGCATTGCGTCGGATAAATCCAAGGGCGGCAAAGGCCTTTGCGGTTGTCGCGCTTACATGTTCGTTGAACCGGAGTTTGCTATCAACAGTGACCCCTAGATCACGGATAGTTTGTACACGCTCCAGAACCTCTGAATGGATGGAATATTGAAAATCTAATCGGGATTGTCGGCGGGAAAACGAAATAAATTTGCACTTTTTGGTGTTAAGCTCCATCCCGTTCTCAGTACACCGCTTAGATAACTCGTCCACATCAGCTTGAAGTGCGCAGCAGTCTAGATGAGATGATATCACTTTGTAGATTTTTAGGTCGTCGGCGTACATCAGCAAACTCGATTTCAACCGGAAGAGAGATCATTAATAAACAAAATAAATATCTGCGGTCCAAGAACGCTACCTTGAGGAACGCCTGACGTGATGGAGAAAACGCGCGAGTGAAATCCGTTCAGTTTGACAAACGCTCTTCGGTCAGATAGATACGAGCGTAGCCATTCGGTGATCCAATCAGGGAAGCCAAGATATTTAAATTTGGTAATTACCAAGTCCAGAGGTACCTTGTCGAACGCCTTAGAGAAGTCGAAGTATATCGCATCAAGGTTGGTAGTAGCGGATCGCTTCTTCACGAAACCATGCTGGAGTTCCGATATCAATGGTCGTGAAGCGGCAATACAGAGCATCGTGAACCAAATGCTCGAACACTTTTGACAGAGAACATAAAATCGAGACACCTCTGTAATTCTCAATTGCATGATTGTTGCCGGTTCTTACACTATCAGGGTAGAATGTTGGCAATGCTGTGCTATAAACATTCTCGAAGAATTAAGCAAAACTGTCTGCTAACTCGTGAGGTGAAGAGATAGGCGAGTTCATAAATGTCATCTCGACAGGAACTCGATTAGGTTGCTTGCGACTACGTATAAACGACCAAAAGGATGACGGATTTTGTCTCGCACTCTGCTGCAAATATTCGATGTAGCTACGAATAGCTACGTACTAGTGATTTGCGTACTGTGTTTCTAAAGACTGCAAGTTGGTACGGTTTCGGCAGTTCTAGCTTTAAAATATTTCTTGCGTGCTTTACGAACGATGTTTCGGAGGTGTTGTAACTCAGGTGTCCACCAGGGTTGTCGGAAGCAATAATTTCGACATCTTCTACGCGGAACACATCGCTTCAGAATGTTGTACAGCTTCTCATAAAATATACGTACCGTTTCATTCGTGTCCTTTCCGCGGAATATCTCAGCCCAATCGATGTTCATGATCGCGTTATTCAACTCATGAAAATTGCATCGTCGGAAATCAAAACTATCGACACTATTTGACTCACTGTCGAACTGCAGATACGAATCGTTCACGTCAATTCGAAGAACGAACGGATTATGATGGCGGTCGATTTTGAGAAGAGCAGCTGGAGGTTCAATTAGCTCGACATCATTTGGTATATTCACGAAAGTCAAATCAAGCGTACGACTATTTGAGTTGAGCAGATTGTTGACTTGATGTAACCCTGAAGCAACCATCGATTCGACCAGAGCGATTTCCTGTTCAGTAGATGCGTTGGACGGAAGCAAACTATTAACGTCCTCGTCGTAAGATCATGACAGCTGCGGCAGATTATAATCTCCAACTATTACGAATTTATCGGACTCCAAAGCGCGTTCACGGATCTGCTGTACTGCTGCAGAGTGCGTAGAATACAACGTCGTTGGTGAGTTCGGTCGGAGGTAAATTCCACACACATAGATCGCCGAGTTACATAACTTGATGCGCACAGCTATTTGTTCGATATTCTCGCAGTCAACCAACTCAGCTGAATGGCATTCGAGACTGGCCTTAACACCTCCTCCACGTTGAAGATTATTGGAAGCAGCACTACGGTCACAGCGGAATACCGAGTAATTATTTAGCAGCAAATTCGGAACTAGCGATATCAGAGCGAAGCCACGTCTCAGTTAGTACTACAACGACGTATTCGCAGGTGGAGAGTTTCAAAAAGAGCTCGTGAGTTTTGGTACGTATGCCCGTCACATTTTGGTAGTACACTGTCAAATATTGCGGGTCGGTTTTGCGCGGTGGCGTATTCCGCACATGGACTTGAATCTTCATCCTTATGAAGTTCATCTCACGCAAGAACTGAAACCAGCCGACAAAGAAATACTTATGCTGATTGGTTACGGTTAATTCTCAGTCTTGACTCATACGGTATGAGGCATGATGTCGACGCCAACCTCTCTCAGTTTCTATTCTGTTTTCGCATTTTCGCATGACATTGTCATGATAAATGGTTTGCTTGGTGTTGAGTTTTTCGCATTCCCACAAACAGATCGTTCCTTTTTATTAAACTTTCGATTCCTTATCCAGTGTGACGACCGCAAAAATAAGCAGCTAATCGAGCTTGACTTTATGATATTATGAATACATATTATGAATACATACGTGAACACATGATAAATTTTGTTCACTCAAATACAAAAAATAATATAGTTCTGAAAATCTACACTTTATGTAGAGTCAAATACGTCCTTTCAAATACCGCCAATGAATATTTTTCATGATGGCGCAAAAAAAATCACAATAACATGGAGAGGGTGTAGCTTTAGGGAAGAAATTTAAAGCATTAATTTTTGGAAAAAAAAGAAGAAACTTACCGGTAATCCTATTAAAATAACTTGAAATATGGAAGTTAGCACAAAAACCCCTTTTGCCGTAGGATTACGTCTTTCGGGAACATATTGGGGTACAAATTGAAAATCGAAAATCGAGCACATCTTGAAGATTGTCCAATTTTAAACGCTTATTGCTTAGTTATTTCTTGGTGGATTTACGAGATATTTGCATTAATCGATCTGTATTCATCACAATGAATAAAATAATATATCAAACACTAGCTATCAAACAATCGAAAAATCCCCATACGAAAATACATCATTCTGATTGGTCGAAATTGAAGATACGGAGAAAACGGCATAGCAAATACACAAAGTAGAGGGAACTTTTGTTTTTTTTTGTGTTCATTTTTAAGTTCATACGGCGTGATTGGGTGCTATTAGGTGCTATTAGGTGGTGTTAGTCCAATTGAAATTCGCATTGAGGCATATAGCATCGAGTTACGTTGGGTTTGAAGCGGAAATGGAAATGGGTAGAAAAGAAAAAGAAAATAAAAGTTATAAAAGAAAATTCTCTTTTCCATTTCAAATGTATTTTCTTATAATAATAACTTGTTTTTACTGATGAAAAAAATGATAATCGTGTTCGATATTGATAATTATTTCATCTTACATTGGTGAGTTTTTTCTCTTTATTTCATCCATACAGAATACAGGACTCCCGACATTCTTCCAAAAATGGAAGTAAAAGTGACGAACCAGCTAAATTGAGTTGAAAATCACTATAATACAGATAAAAATAAAAAATAAAAAATAATTCATTACCAAAGAGTTTAACGATGTAATTTTTCAAACATATCCAAAATCAGCATGCTACAGATAGCCTAACGGAGTCCTACTTCAACTATGTCTCGGACACAACCCTCCTGTGACTTTTTGTCCGGCCGAATAGCAAATATTGGTTGGATAGGCCGGATACCGGATAGTAACCGGATATTCGTTTCTTCTCTATGTTCAATATACCTTCATCAACACACTAAGTATAACATATAATAGGGTGCTTCCGTGGCCGAGTGGCTAGCTTCATACCTATCATGTCTGGAGTTCAGGTTCGATTCATATTCTGGTCAGGGAATTTTTCGTCAAAAAATTTCCTCCGACTTGCACTGCGGTCACGCGTATTTCAAAGTTTGCCACTCAGTATACATACAAGGCGTGTCATTTGGCATAGAAAACTCAATTAAGTCCAGATAAAATGACACAAGTACTACCATGTCGAGGCGGCGATGTTCCTCTAGTAACAGTGCTTGGATTTTGAATGAACTGAATATGAACCAATACCCTTCATTCGACAGGCGAATTGCCTTGATTCACTGCCATCGACATCGGTGAACCATCAATATATTCAAACGATATTCAAACGAGGAGCTTGAGCATTCTAAGCTCATTCTTTCTTCTATACACACAGTGGTCCCTGAGAAAATTTCGGCGGCCAAAACCCGAATAAGTGAAGATACATAAAAACAAAAAAATCCTCCTTATTTTAGGATGTTCAAGGCATCTAGGATCACGTGTTTCACCCTATTCCGCGGGCGCATCATTGCTTTGGCAACACGATAAGATACCAGTTTGGCATGCTCGCCGGTGCCACTATTTCGCGTGTGTTTTTCTAACATGTGTTTTGGTGAAGTTTTCAAACGAATGTTTTTGGCTCATTATGTTTCTTGAAGCATTTTCAACGGAGAATTTGAATTTGTTGTCAGTTTCGAAATTCGGTTGGTTGTAGTATGTGTTAACTCCACACAAAGTAAGTACTATTTTGGAAATTTAGTTTTGCTTCGGATAGATATATAAAACTTGCCCCGCATTTCCCCGCAAAACTTTTTTAATGAAAATGTTCCTCAAAGTGTCTTTTATCACTCAGACATTGAGTTTTTCACACGAAATCCCCCCTTTTAGATTTTTCTTAACATAAACCCGAAATCAGTCATTCCATGCCAAACCGATATAGTGGTTCTAATATTTTCGCGAAAAATGATAGTTTTGTTCTTTATCGCAAAACATTAGACCCGTAATTTTCTCATTTCATCACCCTACTGAAAGGGTGACCGTTTCCGTTTTAGGGTTGTTCGAAAAATCAACTTTTTCCTCTTTTTTCCAAAAATGACTTTTTTCAAAAATTCATAACTTTTGAACTACTAAACCGATTCAGATGATCGATATATCAAATTAAAGCCAATCACTTTTGAAAAAAATACTACACCTGCAGAAAATTCGAAATCTGTTCTCGTTATTATTGAATGTATTCGATCTTTATTGTTTTCATAGGGCGCTATTAGTTTTCATATTTTTTTTCCGAAAAGCTGAGGATTTTTCACATAATATATGTCGAAACCAGAAAGGCGTTTTTTTCGTTTTTGAGTTATGATTTTTCAAAATTAACCGATGATTCGAAAAATCAAATTTTTCCTTTTTTTTTTGTTTTTTGAGGATACCGAGTTGAAAAATGAACTCTGCGTATCCGAAAACATGCATTTTGATACCAAACACGATAAAAACTGAAAATTTTGTACTTTACCCCCTTTCACCTTACCCCCCCCCCCCCCTCTTCATTTTTGTGT